>NW_020455832.1:3383048-3503512 GCF_003342845.1 Nothoprocta perdicaria | reverse complement strand
TCTGCATTCTCTGACGATGCGTCTGTATTATATGCACCAATTTTGAATTGTTTTAAAATGCTGACTTTCAGAAGAGGAGTCACCTAGGATTACAAAGCAGCAGAGCCTCGTGGAGCCAAGGCAGCATCACACTGATCCYATTTTCCAAATTAGTGAAAGGCAGCCTAGTAGGTCAGAGCTGCACCAACTGACCTGGCAGGGATAAAATATAGTTAAGATTACAGATACCTGCTTGTAGAACATGGTAACAGTAGGTTATCACTGGACACAAAACTGATATAAACTGTCCTAAAAGTTTGTAATCTGAATTATTAGGATAAGCAATAAGGTTTTGCATGCAGATAAAAATGGTAGTTATTTTAATTACTCTTAATGGTAACTAGGTCCACTTACTTGTCCATAGTGGACAATAGGTCACAGAATCACAGAATATTCAAGGTCGGAAGGGACCTCTAGAGACCATCTAGTCCAGCCCCCTGCTCCAGCAGGGACACCCAGAGCACGGGGCACAGGGCGGCAGCCAGGCGGGTTTGGAGACCTCCAGAGAAGGAGACTCCACAACCTCCCTGGGCAGCCTGTGCCAGGGCTCTGTCACCCTCACYGTTTTCTGCTTTCAAATACAACCTTTGCAATTGAAATGCCACTTGCATGGATTTCCATGATTTTTTTTTTTCCTTATAGGAAAAAAAGGTGTGTTATTTATGGAAAGTCTTTTGGATGGTAATTTGGTAATGAAGAAAGAGAATCTGATTTGTGAAGACTGGCTCATTAGGTACTAATACAAAATGCAAAAGAAACTACATAATTTAAAGGAGAAAATAAAATCCTTCTTCCTTTCAGATTTCCAGTTGCCACTGTGATGATAGCCCCATTTCATTACTTAGGAAATCAGCAGCAGCAGTTCTGAGYAACTCCCTGCATAGCTTGTATGAAAAGTAACAAAAAATTGCTCTTTCCAAATACGTATTTTTTTATATCTTATGTAATCAGAAAAAAAAAAGACATCAGCTTTTTATTTATTTTTTATTGTTTGTAGGTCATTTTAGGGCAGAAATGCAAGCACTTTGGAACAATCACTATTTTTGAAGAGACTGCTTCTATCATTTACAGTGGCATGGTAATATTATATGGGAAAATATGAAATGGAGAGAGGAGTGGTGGTCAGAATAAAGCCAAATTGCTACAGGGTTTGAATGGCAACTGGCTGTAAAATTAATATGGAGCAAGARCTGGATGCCGCATGGTTGAGTATTAAGCCAGTGCCTGGTAGAAAAATAATGCTTTCATCTAACTTTCTGCTTGACAACACTGAATTCTTCCAGAATACTGTGCATTCTTACAGTAAAATAAAGAAGTGACTTTTCTTCAAGTCCATGGAATATATTTCATGACACTGATATCACCTCTGAACTTGAATGAGAAATTCATGTGCATGCGGAAGAATGAGGGTTATAGCTCCATTTCAAATCCATTTGCATTATGACTTCGAATTTGGGAGGAAAGTTGCCTTTTTATCAAAATTATTTTATTGTTTGAGGAAAGCAGAACTTGATGTTACCTGTACGTGTCCTCCTGCGCAGTACATTCTGGTACAGTTAATTCAGCCAATTTTCTGGTATTACTCTCAAGACGTGTGCCGTGGATATTAGAGTTCTCCATATGGGTGTATTTATTCCTCTGATTTTTTTTTCCAATTGTTACTTCTGGTAATAACGGTATAAAATCAAGCATTTTCATTGAAATTTAGAATCATTAAGGCTGTTCAAGAGGATCTGAAGCTCTCCCACATTGTGGTAGTTAGTAATTTTACTGTAGAAAGAGTAGAATCTAGTTGTTGTTAGGTCTTGATTGCTGTATTTTCTTGTATTCTTTTTGTTTTCTTTTTTTTTTTTTTTTTTTAATTTTGGGAGAGTTGAAAACTACATTTTTTAAAAATTACATCCAATTTATGCATAAATAGATATTCCAGTTTATTACCAGAGCTGTGTGTTTCCAACAGGCCTTCAACTCTGAATGTAAAGTTTTGGGGATGAATCCGGCCACACTTTTAAGATACATTCACTTATACTTKGTTTGGATTTGGGAGGCTGTCACTGAGCAGACTGAATGCAGTTTTTCCTAGAATATCCAGCTTAGCATCCATTGCTTTTGCACTGAACAGGATGCTGATGATGATGTCAAAAGACTGCCCTGCTGCACAGTTTGGGGTGATTTCTTTGAAATGGAGGGTAGTTCTGTCCCTACCAGAAAATCATCTGTGTCAGGGCTTTAGTATCTGCTCCCATTGCCACTAGATTTCTGTCTTTGATTTTATGGGAAGAAAAAGCGGATCCCTTAACAATACTGTTGGASAGCAGATGGGTAAACTCGATCTTACCATATTGTTTAAAAAAAACAGAGTATTTTTGACTTCTAAACTGCWGTTTAGTCACATGAACGAAACATTTCTGTTGAGATGACAGTGTGAAGCCCTGGGGATCTGTAATGGTTTGCAAAGCTCCTCGCCCTGGCGCAAGAGCAGCCCCTGCACGCAGGGGCAGGCGCGAGCGCGCTCACGGCTCTGACRAATGTGCTGCCCATTAGCAGCCCGCTGCGGCCGTCAGCTACGCAGCAGCACCTTTAAACACAAAATTTTTTAAAAAAACGTGCTTTAGTGATTCAACGGTGTTTTGTTACTTTGCTGTTTTGGTTCAGCAACCCTGCTGAACTCGGAGCAGTAACATTTAGGAGTTAACAACTGCTTTGTACTGTTGAAATAAGTAAGTAGAGAACAGAATGSAAGTGCCCAAATCTGCACATTTTGAAGCACGGAGCCCTGTCCGTACCCTCCTGGCTACGCTATCCTGCACAATAAGCACAATGTCGAAACGGGTGCCAAAGCCAGCTCGGGAATTGGAAGCAGGCTGGTCTGGTCGGGCCGTGCTTTGCCAAAGCTCGTTTACTCTGCTAAGAAACTGGGTAAATTGGGCAGTGTGCAGCACTGAGCAGTGGGGTCCCTCTGCTCGCAGCTCCCCAGGCTGCACCCCAGCACAGTGCTGGGGAGCACCGACTAAAATCCACGTGTGAGATATTTGATATATGTGATTCTATGGTTCTATGAAGTTTATTCATGTAAGGAAGGTCTCACAAATCGTCCCCATTCTTTCATCTCCAGAAATGTTGTCCTCTGACCCACGCAGAACCTCCAACCGAGCGTGTCTCCAGCTAACTCCAGCGTGACTGTCACTGCATTTGACCTCAGAAATGTGATTCACTCCGAGCAAACAGAAAACGGAGCTACCACAACTGATTGTAATTAAATGTAAGTGCTTAAGCACAGATCTGTGGTGTAAATAGGATGTGTTACAGCTGACAGCTAAAGTTTGAGTTCAGCTTACATGGGAGCATTTGCATTGCTCACGTAAATCAATGTTCTTGCTTACAAGAGAAACCTCATAATTTACCACTACCCATAAAGTATCCTATCTGTAATCAATAGTGATTCCTATGTGGAATTATTGTGCAGAGCAGCCTTTCTTCCACCCATACCCTCAGCACGATTGCTGTATGGTTTGGCAGCAGGACAGAAAGCTCTCCCGCGAGCTCAGTAGTTTTCTGTGTGGAAGGACTCAGCTGTCCTAATAGGGCACAAAAATTCCATTCAGTTTAAAGTAAGCAAAACTTGGAATTGAAAACTCCAAACGGTGAAAGACTGAGTAGAATCTTCAGGAAAAGAAAAACACAGTATCAAGTATTTGCAATTAAGTTTATCTTAGTTTTTTTTTCTATATGTAAGTAGAACATGCTAAATAGAAAAATGCAGTGCTCTGTGCCATAAGGATAAAAACAGAGGCTGATCTGGTGCTGTCTCATCTCCACGTGGGTTACAGCTGAGAGCCTGTGAGCTGGTGAGGTGACCTGCGAGGGCTTCGGCYGCCGTGGCGGCGCGAGCCCGGCTGCTGCGTCCGGCTCCTCGGGAGCGCCGGGAGGCATCGGAAGCCCCACTAAAACCCCACACTAAAGCAACAAGACGCATGGGGATGTGGACGCTCAGCAGCTCACTGCTTAATTAGCAATTGCCTCCGTTTGCCCCGGCCATTAGGCGCTCGGGGGTCCCAGTGACCCGCTCCGGGCAGCGCGCGCCGGCTTGTCTTTAATGGGATTAAACAGGCAGAAGCTGGAAGTTCAGAGCTCGGTGAACTCGCAGAAACTTACGCTTTGGCCCTTGGGAGACCAACACCGGTGCCAAATGGGTTTGGATTTTGCAGCCRGTAAAGCTGAATTGCTTCTGTGGATTTGGATTCCCCAAATTCCACCTTGGGGTCCTTGTGTGCATCTCGGGTATAGGCCTGCGCGTTCCAAAGAAAACACAGGCAACTTCTGAAACAAACAAATGAATAAAATAATTGTTTTTCCATTTTAGTATGTGATTGCAATTACCAAAGGAAAAAAATCCTGTAGTTTTCAGTCACCTATGTAACTAAAACCTCCAGTGGAACTGAATGTACCTCTCGTAGTTACATAAACCAGACTCTTCCAAATGTAATGTTTTATGAAGCTATGATTAACTACTGGGGGTAGAAAAGTTTTATAATAAAATATGGAAAACATGCTAAATAAATGTCACTTTCTTTACAAATCATTATTCTCTTTGGCATTTGATTGCAGCCTTTAAGATCAAGGCATGACAGATACAGTATATTTAAGCTGACAAAGCCATTTATATTATAGAAATCTGCAAAAGTAATTGCTTTCCTATTCTTATTGTCCTATATCTCTTTTGAAAGCTACTTGATTTTTTGCTTTGCCTGTAAGCTACTGCCTATGTGGCTATAACCTACCCGGGTACGTATATGCTCGACGTATTTCATATCATCTGTGATTTATAAGGGACACTACGTAATGTAAACCATCAYGTCCTGTTGTGAGAGAAAATGGATGAGAATCTCTCCACTTCCAGAGGGGAGTCTCGTGTGTCTCCCACCTTTCTCCAAAGGAGCAGGGGGCATTTTGAAGGTGTCACCTCTTCGACGCCTGCACAACATTAAGACTCTGGTGAAAATGCACAGGGGCTGTTGACCCCCCAACAACGGCATTGCAGGTGCTCACTGAAACCAGTGAGTTTTAGTGATATGGCAGTCTCCATTTAACAGATTCCTAAAACTAAGATCAAGGACAGACAAGTGCCAACCAGCAACATTAGTTACTAAGTCTAGATCAGCAGAAATACCCGAAATGCAGCAACTGCTCACAGCTTGTGTTTAGCTTGGCACTTGCTGTTCTTCTTTTAGATACAAGGCAGAGCAGTCCTAAGAAGGGCAAGCCCCTAAAAGCTGTTTTTCTGACCATATAAACTAAATTYATGGGGATTTTTCTTTGCAAGCTCCGCTTCTTTTACATGCACCGTCGAGGTGCATGGAGCTGGGTTTCCCAGCGCCCGCAGCACAGCGCTTGGGATACTCAAAGCCAGCACTCGCCAGCCCCCAGCACTGTCTCAAGCACCAAGGAAAACCCGATCGGCAGCGTGTGTGGGAAGGGACTAGCCTCACACCGGGATGTCCCGCGGGAAGGGACTAGCCTCACACCGGGAAGCCGGGGCGAGGGCAAGGCTGCAGCGCTGCTCCCCGGCGCTGCGCTCGTGCCTCCGTCCTGAGAACACGTTCCCTTCCCTGCAGTTGTCCGGTCGCTCGCTCCGTGCCTGCCGACGCCTGCAGCAAGCACAGCACAGATTCCTCGGGTCACATTCCCTTCTGCTGCGCRGCGATTCCTCCTCCAGAGCAGGTCTCTCCCGTGCACTAAGGACCTACAGAAAACAAGACCTGCAGAACCCCCTGCCCAGCCTCGAGCGAGTCGCGCTCCCGGGAGCCGCCGGGAGCCGCGTCCCTTTGCTTGGCTCCGGGCCACGGGAGCCCCGGGAGCCCCGACCCAGCTCCGGCGGCTTGTCCGGCAGCAGCAGCCGCGTTGGGAGCGATCCCTGTGAACGGCGGCGGCCCCGGTGCTGGAGCGCGCCCAGGCGTTTCGCGGGAACKGCTCCAGCAGCCCAGGCACACACAGGTGTTTATTGGCCTGAGGTGGAAAAGCAGGAATACCAAGAATGATCCATCCAGCACTTGGCTTCAAACGTAACAAGAGCGAGCACAACAAGCACCGCTTGCTGGCAGATAACAGTGGCTGTTAGCTACCGAGTGCGCTTTATTTGCAGAATCCCTCAAGTAATTAACATTTTCTTTCCTTCATTCCTGGAATGAATTAAACTTAGAATACAACCTGATTATGCGTGGAGCCAAGAAATCATACACCTCCTTTTTTTCTTTTTTTTTTTTCCCCACTAATATCTGTGATTGGTAGGAACAAAAAGTGCTGCTTCTAACTGTAATAAGCACAAATTTACGTCTTGGAAGTGTGATTGCAGTTTACTCTCACTTTGCGTTTAAAAGCTATTTAAAAGCAGCACAGGTCTAAGGCAGTACTACTCACTTACATTAAATGCATTCATTTTCACACTGAAATTACTTTAAAGAGCAAGGAATTGATATAGGTAGGAAATCGGGGGCAAAATASGGATGAAAATAGTCCAAAGGAGTTTGCACCTAAGAACAACAAAAGCCCAGCCCAGCCTCCCTGCGCCCTGGAGCACCGCCGGGCTCCACACAATTTATAGGTTAACTTTAATAAAGCAAAATCCAAGCCCCTTTTCTGCTTTGTTACTTCCATTTTAACACCCGCGRCAGCAGACAGACAGACAGACAACGTTTAGTTTCAGCCTGGGAGCCAGAAGAAATGCTTCTAACATCCACACGGGCTGTTAAACGTGACTTATAAACACTCAGCAGTAAAGTCGGCGGGAGCTGAGCCCTAAAACTGAGAGAAGAGCAAATGGAAAGAGACCCTTGGCTATTTGGGAGCTAATGGCAATACGGAAAGTGCTCCTGCCTTTTCTTGGAAGCTGCTCTGATAAGTGAGTGTCTGCGAGCAGGGGGAGAGCTCGGGCAGCGACAGACTGGTCTGCAGGCCCCCAAATGAGCCGCACCAAACCCCCAAAAAACTGAACCCATTTTGAATCACACGCTTAACCAGAAATTAATGTTATTAAAACAAGTTAAACCGGCCCTTTGTAAATATAATCTAAGAGCGCCGTCGCTCCTGGCTCCCATTTAAATGACGTCTGGCAGCGAGCTGAGCATCAGCCGCAAAGAGGCGTCCAGCATTGCCAGCAACCTGGCCTCAGGAAACTCTCTAAATCTCRCTAAATTCTGATGATTCTGATGTCATTTTCTAAGCTTGAAATGTTCTTTCAAGTGACATCAATCATGACTCAACGTTGCCTCTCATGCCACAGATGACAAAGGCTCCTATTTTTAAGCTTTCAGACAAATACAGCCTCTACGACTTCTTTTTTTGCCAAAAATACATCAGTTCAAATCTCRGTTTTCTGGGTCTATTCCACTCTTTTGGGATACTTGTCAGCTGGCCTATTTATATCAGATTTGTAAAAATGAGACGTTTTTCTAGAAGGAAAATAACAGACTTGGAGAACAGAGCTTCCACCTTGCATTATTAATAGAAACGGTGCTAATCTGCGGTTATATTGTCGAGGAGCACAGAGACTAATTGCACAGAGCCAGCAATTCACTCAGCATGGTGGGTSAACGGGATAAATGGCTAGAAATGATTTGTATTAGTGTCTGCAGTCTCTTGTAAATGTCAAATAGTTTCCTGACATTCTAAAACCCAGGCTGTAGAGCAAAAGCGGGAGAGCAGCATTTCGTATTAATTTAAAAATGCATAAAACTGATTATCCTCTTCTAGCACTCAGTATTTCATGATTTCATGAAGACCCTAGATGCTGCTGATAGCTGGAGGGATTGCTGCACTCTTGCAGCTCATCATGGCTCATTTTTTTTCCGCAGAGCAGTGAATGATTTACTTCAAGCAAATAAAGAGAATTTTACTTGTTGTGTGAAAGGATATTTACAGAGGTTCCCACAACAGCTCTTCTTGCCAAAAAACTGTAAATATTCATATCATGTCTTTGCTATGAATGGCAATATTGCTGTTCCTATGAGCTGGGTGTTTCTTTTGTGATATCCCAATTACCCACATGGATCTTCAGCGTGTTTTGCAGTGCTGTCACTTCAGCTTTGTACTATTCACTTAATCACCTAGCAGGATTTGAAGAACACCTGGATAAATTCTTATCTGCTCATCTTTGAAGTAGCCACAAAGTGTTCTAGTGTAAAGGATTTATGATATCTCCTTGGTTCTCCCCATTTGCAGACTTGCTGTACATCTGTTCCTCTGGTTTTCTCCACTACAGCAGACTGATGCACAGGTGTTACTGAAGTGACAAAACTGTTAATATTTTTCTTGAACAAATCACTTACTTACATTCAGGACAACTAACATTTTATTCATTGTTCTTGCTAATACCCACATTTATTCCAAAAGAATTGTGAAATGAAATCATCAGAGAGCTACCAGCTGCACAAGTCTTCTGAAACCTCTGTCGCCGAGCCTGTCTTACACATTACAAAAACATGCAAAACGGCTTAGAGATAGTTTAAAAGAAAAAAAGAAAAAAAAAAAAAAAAGAAAAGGAATATCCAGGTGGCTTTTTAACTGTGGAATACAATAAAACAGTTTGGAAACTATGACGCAGAAATATAATAACAAAAAAGCAAGATACACAATTTACAAGTTGAGATATATAGTGCAGTGCCGTTGCTTGATATGAGCTCAGTAAAGCAGACAGAAGGCAAAGCTTACAGGGATTTTAAGGAAGGGACAGCCCCAAGTTTACATGTGCAGGAGCAGCAGCTTGCAGATGCACTGATCAACACTACCCAGCCTGCTAAGGTTTAAGGTTAATTAAGGTTAATTATTCTGAAACACAATATTAGAGGTTTCAACCATAATTCTCTAAAATAATAGAGATTAATTGTTGCTTCCATTCCGAGAGCACTTGGAAATTACTTAAACATATGTGAGAAGATTTATCCGGACACATTGCAGGTGTTTTGAAAGAAATGAAGCACTGGCTGAACAGCCAAGCAGCAAAGGGCATGCCGGGGTATTTAAGGCCTAGAGTTTGCATTATCCAATTTGGCAGAGAATCAACAGATTTATCAGGAGTACAAAGCTGCAATTATTACTGTATTGCTTGGCAGGACTTGGATATGCTGAAATTCACTCCCAGATAGTAATCTCAGATGTTAATCCAAAGATACTGACCAAACAGCTCATGCTTGTTTGCTTGCTCACCAAAATGTTTATTGGCTTTGCTGATCACATCTTCTCTCAATGGCAGAGAGCAAAAAGGCATCACTTTTTTCCARGATAAGAGCTGCTGATGCTGTTGTGAGCAGTGATACTAAAGTCAAAGGGACCACACATGAAATCAGGCACTAAAACTCAGCAGTTTTAGTGAGCGTTAGATTACAAGGTCTTCCAAGCAAAGCCATTCTTAATTTCCCAGGTGCAAAAAAGACAAGAAGTAAAATCCTGATATTGCTGAAATCAAAATGAAAGTCCTATCAATTTTTATCCACTATCAACTCAACTGTGTCACGTAATCTAACTGAACAAGCAATCCCTTGTTTTGAAGTGAGAGCACACGGCACAGATGAAAGTCATTTGGGGCTAGCTATAGGGGGAGTTCCTGCTATCATTCATTCTGCATTGAATTGGTGTCAGGTAACGCTGATACTTCAGACTTGTCCCATACGCATAATGCAGGCAGCAGCAGCAGAAGATGTTAGATTTGCAGCAGAAGACATTAGATTTGAAGAGTGAGGCAGTCCAGACTAAGCACTTCCCAATAGCACAAAATGAAGGAATTACCAGGAAGAGAGGGAGTCGCATTAGCATGAAAAAATTTTAAGTTATTCACAAGACGCTAAAGAAAAAGGAAGAATCATCGGTCCTGAATACTGGAATCAGGAGCATCCATAAGGATTTAACACAACACTCGTGAACTCAAGCTAAGCATCCACCGCTACAACTGGAGCTGTGCAGGGAGCAGACAAGCAGAAGGGCCTCYGTTTACTGAGGATAGCAAGTCTTGGATTTAGAGAAAACTGGTCTCCTGTGTTTTTTAGATGTAGATTTTGTTAGATTTCGTGGCAGACAAGTCGCTGTAGCTGAGATGGGAACATGGGAGTTCCTGCTGAAAATCTGACCGTGAGTGTCTCTGGAGCTACTCAATGTGGTTGCTAGGAGGACAGCAAATATGAAATGCATAACTGCATCATAGTTTGCCAGTAGCAGCAGAATTAATATCAGCCACCATCATCCCCAGAGTACAAACTGGCAACATGAAGGAAGCTCAGGATTAAGAACACATCCACTTCATCAGGGGTTTGTGGACAATTCAACACGCGCTTCCCAGGGCACGTTGAACCTCAACAGACTGTAAGACTAGGTAAGTTTTAATATCTCTTACTAGAACATGACTTCTGGTGACCATGAAACCAAGACCTACATGCAGGCCATGACAACATCAAGTGGACCAAATGGAAGTTCTGCTGTGACGGAGTTCAGAACTGCACATAGGAAGTGCTTTAATCTGGCACAGAGGGACATGCTAGATCAACTCACAGCCTCTTTACCAGAAAGTGGATTGAACCAAGGGAAAGGAACATGTAGGAGTGTCTACAGACACATCTGCCTCTGGATGCTCCATAGGACTCACTGTAGCACTCACAGCTGTGGAGGATGAGAGATGCTCTTCTGCCTCATACCTGCCAGCTGGGAGAACACATCTGGAGTCCTTAAATGCTTTCTGAAGAAGCCTTTCCTCAGAAATGAGGGCTCCTGTGTGGCTTCTGGTCGAGGATGCTGTGCTGTGATTGAGCATGATTGAATGTGAACCTGATTAATTGCGCGGTTTGGGCATCAAGTAAAAAAATTTGTCCTGCAACCTAAACAACAGAGAACAGTTGGGCTTTTCACTTCCTTAGAGAAGTCTGGGAGTACAGCAAGGTAAAAGGAGCAGATGTAGGAAGCCTTCTGAGAGGAGACAAGAGTTACAGCTGGGACACAGGGCAGACAAAATCTAGGGGCTGGGCTGGCTGGCAGATATGAATGATCCTCTGGACTCTCTTCTAGATGGAGAGGCTTTGTCCTATAGATGGAGAAGGGGAGTACGAGGTCACCAGTCCCCTTGATAGTGGTCACAATGGGAAAGACGCTTCTCTTTAGCCATTAGTCAGGCTCTACAGGTGAGCTGTAAACATCAAGCCCTTTAACTGGTCCCTGCTGAACACCTATGAGCAAAGGGCACCAGGGTGGACACTTGCCCTTCTCACAGATAAGAGGCAGTAAATGGCAGCTTGCTKTTAGATCACCTTCCCATGCTGTTTTGCCTTTTAGGCTGCTCAGGTCTGCMTGAGACTTGCCGACTTGCCAGGGCCCTGAGCCCTACAGGGCCATGGCCTCTCCCTTCCAGCAGTTCCTGACCAGCCTCTCCTTTCTGCTCCGCATCTGCTCTGGTTAAACCACCAGCCTTGGGCTCAGAGAAGCTTCCTAAAAACAGTGGGGGAAGAAAGGAAATGGGATTAAAGAGAATAGGTCACTTAGGAGCAGTTGAAGAAATTCTATCTGCTTGGTCTGGTAGCTTTGGAAGATAGGAACTTCACACCTTTCACTTTTACATTTATATTAAAAAAAAAAAAAAGAAGGTGGTTTTAATTACAAGCACAGTTACTTTCATGTAGGCAGTAGGGAAGCCAAAAGAAAACTAAAAAGTATCTGTAGGTCAATTAATAGTGGCTGAAAATTAGAAGTGTCAAAGAGACTTCTGGAGATTAGAAATGGAATCAAATGAAGCATTTTCCTCTCTTACTAAAATACTTCCCTAATTTTATTGTGAATACCATCTCTGTTTTCAAAAGCTATGGCAACAGAATGGCATTCTYCTCCGTGGTGACTGGTACTGCCTTCATTTCTTGGAATCGCTTCCTGCAGGATCCCGGCTCTGCCACCGCATTTCCCCAATCCATGTGGCTGGCCGATAGTAATGCAGATGGCTGCAAAAGGAATATATGCGTGTAGTCAGATTTAAGTTCAGGGCCTATTTTGCAGGGAAAACAGAACTTGATACCTCAGTTCCCACAGGATGCCACCACAGCAACTATTTCATGTAAAGCGAAACCAGCGGAGCTGTGTTTTACACCACAGTATCACATAAAAGGAAAAGAGTTGGCCCAGGGATACTCCTACACAGACAAATTCCTACGTCTCCTGACAGGTTCACATTTCTTTATCTGGCAAGCATAAAATTATAGTCTATGTACAAAGCTGTCTCTTTATGTAGAGAACAATTAAGCTAATCGCAGCAAGATTTCACGTTCAACTAAGTTTGTAGGGAAGAAGTTTGTAAGTCTGCATTCAATCAAGGTCTCTCTTGACTTTCACTACACAGCAGAAAAACAGCGTATTTGAAATGTGAAAGTTTAAGCTTGCTGAGGTGTGTGAGTGTCCTCCTGAGTAAAATTACTTAGCTGTTTACTAGAACTCGGCTRTTATACCTAGTGGACTTCTTTCTTTCATCTCTTATCTCTCAGTTAAGCAATAAATTCATTTGATAAGCTTGTTTTTCTCAATGAAATGTAATTATATACCACAGCAGTAGAAATGTGTATCTATATCTCTATATATACTCATGCCTAGTGAAATGAAGTTGATATTTGCATAAAAATAACATTAGCTGYGCTTATTACAGGTGCAGTCTTGCCTTTCACCATATCCCCCATTTCTACCAACAGTGAGGCTTGAATCTGTGTGTTTTTCAGTTTGGATTGAATCCGCTTTGGATCCAGGTGCAGCCCATGATGATCACAATTCAGTGAAAGCAGAAGATAATAATTCAAGTTCAGTTGTGTTTTTTCACAAACCGATGGCTCAAATTAGTCTCCAGTTTGGGTTTTACTTCCTGCTTAACTGCTGGGTAAAGAAAAATGTCATGAAAAACATCTCAGGAGGGCCAATAACTGATGTTACTCTTTCATACTATCCAAATAGGACAGTTTGAACCATGCCAGGAAGCAGCTACAACCTCGGCCTTCTCTGGGACCTTGAATCCCAGTTCTGCACAGCCCTCTATGCCAGCATCGCTGCTGTCCTCATGCCAAAGATTTGGTGTCTCACTAGGTCTCAAGATGAGTCAATTATCTCAATTATCCTTCTCCCCCTTGTTCAACTAAGATTACTACATTAAATCTGTACAAGGGCCAAGAGGAAAAAGAGAATGAAATTGCCAATGGTTAAACAGTTTGGTGAGTCAATCTTAAAACTGTGACCTGTGTCCTCTCTCTGTGAAGGATATAACAAAGTCAGCAGAAAACGAAGCAACAGCTTTGCCAGCATCAACAGCACCAGCTTGGGTACCTAGAAGATAAATTTCCAGGATAGTTCTCTCCTTTTTAACTAGGCTCTGCCATACCCACAGACCCACTCTCTTTAAAACAGGCACCTAATCCCTTAAAATTAAGTTTCCATAAGCCTGTGCATGATGCTATAGAAAGCTCATAACATCTTTGTTAAACCACAGATCTAAAATTTACTTAAGGAAAATTATAGCATGTCTACTATTGTTTTTGTCTTTCTAGCACATTCAAGTCTTGAATTCCAATGTGACTATTCAAAAGAAGCAATGTGCATACAAAAGAAGTTGTGGCCTATTTTTCTCTATTTATTTTTATCAAGAAGTTTTCAAATAGTATTTGTGCCATTTGAACCCGTTTGGGAATCCTGAAGCTATTTTTCCCCATTTAGACATTGAACTGTGCAGTTGCCAACTTAGTGCCACTAAGTCTTGGAAATTTTGTTTAAGCAGACATAGGTGCACCACTAAAATAAGCACACCATAAATAAAGTATCAACAATCACAAGTGTTTACTCTCTTTGTTGAAATGTTGGATGTGAGCTGCACAAAATACTATAGTATTTTACTTTAGAAATGAAAATTCATTCCATACGGTCTTCCAAATATGCAACTTGTATTTCAGACACAGATACTGTGAGGGGAAAAGTATCCAGCTGTCTAGAACTCCAAATTCTCTCATTTGTACTGTCATTTAACRTAAGACAAAATTTAAGACCAGACCTTAACTGTTTCCAAATGTTGTTTTTGCATAGTGTTTCTGCAGAAAGCTTTAACCATTGTCAAACATCAGGACTCTTCAACAACAAATACATGCATTGTATTCCTTCAGGTTCTGGTTTTTAGACATTCTTCTGTTGACTGCTTGGGATCCTACATAAATCATAGTAATAGATGATAAATACTTAATGACCCTGAGAGCAAAAGWAGGTCAGGTAAATTGCAGGTAAAAATGATTTTAAACATCAATACAGACAGAAAACCCTTGATCCTGCAATAGAGTAACTGTAGCCATCGTCGTAGTAAAAATATGTACAATTATATTTTTAACTGTAAACCTCTGAAAAGCTATCTTTCCTTTGGAGTGGTCTCACAAAAACTAAACACCAACTTTTTGAAGAAGAAATTTTTCACGCACAGTAGAAATGTGAACCTGAAAGGCAGAATACTGCACTCAAACAAAATGGAAAGGGTTTCAAAATCTTCTCTCTAATCTTAGTATATACTAGGCTTTTTCTTCTCCAGAAAAAATATATAACACAGTGCTAAAATATTATCTTTAAATACAGTTTTTATATACAGCCTTTAAATACAGTTAAAATACTGTTTTTTTCAAGCCTTATCAGACGTAACAGAACCTACCTGTATCTTGCAGGTGGACTAGGAGCACAAGGGCTCTGTGACACCCCAACACGATGAACGCACCTTTGTCAGCACAGCCACGGTTACTGGTGACACGCACAGGCATTTCTAATGACAAGACAACAAATGGCTGTAAACATCTTCACAGGCCAGAGGAAGGTGTGAGATCTACACTGAAAAAAGCCTCAGCAGTATTTAATGTAGGTGACATCCTCCTCTTTGTTCCTTTTCTGAATAAGCACCTCTTCACACAAACCTCCGCGGTGGTTCTGGATCTTGGGGTCTCAGTCTGAGACATCATCTGGAGTGTCCCCTCTCATGAACAAACTGGGTAACTTGGGGGCCGGGCTGCAGGAGAGGGYAAAAATCTGCTTTGAACAACAAAAATGATAAATCAGGAGTCTGAGGCTTTGTTCTGGGTTGATCATTTTGCATTTAAAGATTATGGTTTCGAGGAGATACAGCTATGGGAACAACCTAACTTGTTTGTTAAGCATTTTATCTTTTAAAGTCACTGGACATATATTTTATGGTGCAACTTAGAATAAAAATAAAGTACAGCCTTTAGTGATTCACCAATAATTTATTGTTTTGCATAATAAGGTAAGATCAGATTCCATTCCAGGTATGACATCAACCAATGACCTSATGGCGACTTCAAGTATAGAGCTTGGTACAATATTAAAAAAAGCAAAAAAAAMCCCAAAACAAACATTTGCTTGACTACGGTAAATGGCTAAAACACAGTATCTGGACTTGACTGTCAAAACATACARTTCTCTAAAAACCCRCACAGCACAACTCGATATGTGTAGTATTAGAAATACATGTAGTCATCTTCATTCACAAGTTCTTAGAAGTTAAGAGGAACAGAGAGCACCTTATGGGCAGCTCAGGAGCGAGGCCACTGCCCCACGCACCCTCCTGTCCCGTCCCATCTCTTGGGCTAAGACTTTTTGTGCCTTGGTGGGACAGTCGCCTACACCTCCCTCCCACAGGCCCACGGCTCCTGGGTTTGCTGGTAGGCAACCACTGCAGCAACGTTGCTTTTGAAGGGAAATCTAGTTAATTCTCTTAAAATTATTTCTCACTCCTAAAAGACTCAGCACACATTTTACTGTTTGCTGGACACATCGGGGGTTCCCTGTCTTTTGCAGGTGCTCTAAGTCAGGAATTAGCTTCTGGCTTGGAGACAGGGGTGGGCAGGCATCTGTCTAGGAAACTCCTGCTGGGACTGTGCTGGGATCAGAGGGTCGGTGTCTCTGCAAGGCACCGAGCGCCGCGCTGGTCACTGCTGCCCGACACTGCCAACCTGCTGCAGAAAGTCCTCCAAGAACACGGCGACCCAGGAGTGGGACTGAAAATCATTTTAAGAGGACAGGAAAAAGCCTTCAGGACAGTCAGGACTGGTCCAAAAAGGGCAGTTTTCCCTAGCATCTATTCTAGCATMTATTTCTTAAGGAGAAAAGCAGGTCCCTTATGTGAAAGTTATTCTGCACTAATGCATCGAGACACCCTGGGTTAGAAGCAGAGCTAACAGAGTGTTTCATTAAAAACTAAAGCTCCTCTTGTTGAAAAGGGCCAGATCCTGAGAGCTGCACRGTGCTCTCCCAGCTCTGGGTAGCTGCAAGAGATGGAGAGAGGCCCCAGCACCTTGCAGGTGGAGACAGACATGCTGAATACCAGAGCTCCCGAAAATTAGTTCCATTTTCAGCAATAAAAAAATAGAAAACATGTTTTCAACCCACATTGCAATCTGCACGCAATTAMTTTAATCAACAAATTTCTATTTAGGTTACGAAAAAGATTAAGTCCACCAGAAAAAATGATGAAATTTGACAAAAGTTACATTGTAGTTGTTCAAACAGCAGGTATCTGCACCGAGACTCAGTACGTCTGCAACTCTTGCATAAACATTTCCAGACTCCTAGGGATTTTGCTCTTGTTGCTTGCCTTTCATTAGGTTTATACAGCTTTCTGCCAAACGCAATGACCCACACGTTAAATATGCCTAAATATGCATTTAGAATACAACAGAAAAATCAGATGGCTTCATCAGCGTATAAAACGAGTATTTACATGGAATGTTGAACTCAATTTACAAGACAGTGTTTCAGCTACAGGGATCTAGTAATCCATTTCATAAATGATCACACTGACAAGAAACAAAAAAACTTAACATCCCTTTTAAACCCCTTCATAAATATATAAAGTTTCACTAAATTCTTTTTTCTCTTTAAGCAAGACAGCTATACTCTCTTTACAGATTAACATGAAATAACTCTGTTTCCCGTCTGAATGCCACAGATGTGATGATATGAAGAAGAGAGCAAGTTCATATACACATTCTGCACTTGTAACACATACTCACAACACAATTAGCACACAGGTGTTACTTGGTCTTTACAGATTTCCTGCATATCAGTAGTAAATAAAAGAGATTTACCAGATTATCTATAATATAATCTATTATACATTTGCTTACACTGCCAAGTGAAATTTATTTTGAGGTTTCTA
Organism: Nothoprocta perdicaria; assembly: GCF_003342845.1. NCBI lineage: Eukaryota > Metazoa > Chordata > Aves > Tinamiformes > Tinamidae > Nothoprocta > Nothoprocta perdicaria. Next base: position 3,486,273 of record NW_020455832.1, on the reverse strand, counting down.
ACTGTCTGAGCAGTGGCAAGTATAGCTTTATACTGAAATTTACAGCATTCATTTTAATGTCTGTTAACACTATGAAAAAAATGTAACATCACATACAAAACATAGAAAGAATTAATTTATTGCAACTGCTTCCAAGATCTCAAATGTTTCCTCAATAATTACTTTTCCCATCAGAAATTTTCCAATATTCTAAAGGATGCTAAAAATGTTTGAAATAAAAGAAAAAATGTTTTCTCTCCTTTCTGTTGCTCCTACCAACATATCACTGATATTACAGAAGATTAATCCCAAAGAAAGATTTGAAAGTTATATACATAGTAACTTTACCCTATTTCAATAAATATTCCCATGTTTTGCCACAAAGCATGCGTGAAAATATTTCCAATCCATGCATGCTCCTAGCAGAGTATTCCACAATCGAGCCACTGAATACAAATTGCATTTCRTAAGTGCAAAGGAATATTAAAATCAGTCTGTACATGTAAGACGAGGTTCACATCTAAAAAAGTAAAAAGACTTATCTTGATAATTTAATTAAACTATGATGTCTTCCTCATAAAAAATGTTGGTCACTTTTGCCTGTTTCCGTTCTCTCAAGCACTCAACTGCCAAGCACTGATGTGCTTTTTATRAGAGTAGTTACATTTAAAACTATCAAAGTGCTGATCTCTAGAATTAATTACTATCTCCTGCTAACTCTCTATTAAAAAGACATGCCTTGGAGACAGACTTAGGAATAACAAGGAGGTGTTTGGCAGTTTTGTTACACTAGGGTTAGCTCCCTTTCTGGAGTGTGAAGAGAGGGTTAAACCTGACTGTACTGCCCCAAAATTCTGCACAGAATGACTGAAGACACCGAAAAACAAGACCAATGTTTCAAGCACAGGAAGACTGTACCTGCTCTGCCATTAAGAGTTGTAAAGCCCTCCTACCAAGAACACAGCAAGTAAAGAATGCCTAAAAATGCACCATATTYGGATTCGGAGCCATCACCAGGAGTTCTGCCCATTTCAATGTTACGAATGCAGCCAGCTGACGGGAACCCAGAAGGTCTCAGTCTCCAACCTGTCAAAAGTTGTTTTGAGCTCACTGTAAGCAGTAGCAAGGTCATCGTTGACTATCACCTTATCAAAGAGATGGCCGTACTGGCCTTCCATCACCTGAGCAGATTTAATCATTTCTTGAAAATCTTCTTCCTAGTAAGATCAGTGAAAGGAGTAGTCAGTCCAGGGAAACATTAAATACACAAATTCTGTGAAAAAGGGAAAGCCAGTTGCTTATTTTTTATCAGGAAATGGAAACAGTACRTTTTATTTAAAAATACCTAGTATTTACCATTTCATATGATCTCAGAGAACATTCTCACAAGTAGGCTTTGCTCAACAGGCATTTCATTCCCTCTTGTCCCTGGCAGCAACACAATTAGTCACTAAATGGGAACTGTAGAGACACTTTGGGTGAAGAGTACCAGTGGGAAGTGTTTCTGTTTACTTTGATGATACACTGGGAGCTTTGTTACTCAAGCCTCAGCTTGCTATTATCAAGGGATATATTACAATACAGGCTTTATTTATTTTTGAAGGGCTTGGTGGGTGTGTGAAAGATCAGTGGATTTCTATTCGTGGTTTGGGGAGGGAACAAATTTTAGAAATTATATTGATTATATAACTAGGAGAGACCAAAATAGTCCCAAATAAATAATGTCCTGAAGAAAGATTACTCTTCAGAACAAACTGCTTTCACATTTCATATACCACACAAAATATTCTAATAGCATAGGATTTCCAAACTATTTCAAAAGTGTATTTTAGCCACATTGAGTCTGCATCAGTGGCTCAGCTTGAAAAAAAAAAWTGTTTAAATTATAAAGAGCACCAGAACGAAGGAAAATGATAAACAAAGTAGATGTAGATAACAAAGTCTGTGGTCAGCTTTGCTTTAGCTTCAGTTAAAATCTTATTTCATTATATTTCAAAGAAGTAGATTAGGTTACTTCTAATGTACCTCATGTTTTTCTGCTTATTCACACAGTAGCATTGTTATTTGTTTAGATTTTTGTCTTTCTAATAGTACTTAAGTCTTATAGCTTATTTAACACTTAAAAAATAGGTCTCTTACCAGTGGATGGATTTTTTTTGTTAAATAAGCATTTACTTTTCAAATTAATGCTTCATATTTGAGTTTTGCTCTAAATTTTGATTCAATAATATACCCACTAACATCATAAAGTTCTTGTATTAGAAACAGCTGAGCCCAAATGCAACAGTTTTAAARAAAACCCACAGCAATATTTCTTTTAAAAATATATTTCTTACAGTTCGGGGTTCTGTGATGATATAAAAACAAACAGAGCATCATGGAAATGTAAGTATGCATGAGCATAACGAGCACTAAAAATGCCCCAGCATGTTTGGGATGTGATAGAGATTGGGAGACAACGTATATACTATGTATAGACCTTGACAAGTATTCTAGACAGAATCCAGCAAGGACAAATAACAATCCTTAAATCAAGGTAAACCACCACAAAAAACTCCTAACAAGTTCTCATGTGTTTACCAAGTCTACGTATACTTACTGTAAAGGGTTTTGCAGTTCCCCTATCATCTTTACTTGAAATAATCTTTGCATTTTTTCTGGTCTCTCTCAAACGTTCAAGTGATGGAGGCTTTATAAATATAACAAATGGTTTAAATTCATATGTCCGTAAGTGTTTCACTGTCTGGGAAGAGGAAAGACTACATTTAGCTTATTTCTCACAGCGGAATTTACAGTAACAAAAGAAAAYTCTCCACTAACAACAACAAAAAATCCACCATGCAGGATATTCTGCATTTAACACCATCCCACTTTGTTGACAAGCATCAATTCATGTAAGATTTTTTTCAYGTAAATGGCAAGAAAATTCATAATTTCCACCTGGGCTAGTCCCATTGGCAAAGCCAGGCTGTCCCCAGCACTGCCCCTTGCAGCTGCAGAAGGGAGAGCAGGAAGCTCAGCTTGGCAGGATTTCAGAAGGACRAAAACCTTGCTACACCCATGAGGAGAAATGGAAAAAGGGGGTTGTGGCAATTAGGTGCAACAGGTCAATCATTCATTCTCTTCAGTATCACCTGAATGATGATCATTTGCCCCACAGCAGGGCAGCTCAGCCAGGCTCCCAGGCAAGGCCAGCCCAAGCAGGAGAGCTTTGGGCAGGAAGGTTCGTAGCATTCCTCAGCCCACATTACATTTATTGTGCTCCTTGCCTTATGCCCATCCTGCATGGAAAGCCTTTCATAGCAGTCCTGCTGATATCAAGCAGTTAAATGTGTGTGTGAGAGAGCTGCTGGACTGGGAGGTAGCTCAAGGATATTCTGGAATTAAGGTTGATTTTGACAGAAGCTGTAACCCAAACCAGCGGAGAGATGAGTGAAAATACCAGAGCATTTGATAATTAAATCTTCGGTGCTATGCTGCAGGCTTTCAATTCGGTTAATTACTGAGCCAATAGGGCTGCCATCTGCCAATAAGGACTGAAGTTTCCTTCTTCTCCTTCAAGAAGTCTTGCTAGGATAAAGGTACCCAGCAAGCTTGGAAACTCAGCATGGAATGAAACACACTTCTCCAGGAAGAGAGCTTTTTTTCCCCTAGAATCTCAGTGTGTGGTGCAGGGAATTAACTACAAGATGCCAAAAGACGTGTTTACTTACATGAGGCTGCACATCCAACAAACAAACTTTGTTTTTAGCCAGAACAGACCGAACGGAGTCTAAACTTGTACCATAGTAGTTGTTCTTATATTCACCATACTCAATAAACCTGCAGCAGAAGGTGAAAACAACTGGAATCATTGCCATTTTCTTCAGCAAAAACTCATCAGTCTGGTTTATAAGATTAATTCAGAGGCAGATATATTTTACTTTACATGTGAGTTTTGCCATGTTTTATAAAGGAAATGCTGTCAAGTACTTCAGCATGTCAATTTTAAGAAATCTTCCATTTTACCACTTTCAAATCAGTAACACCTGCTTGTATTACAGTAAAAGCGAAAAAAGTGCTATAGTCCAACAGCCCACTAATGTTTTCCATCACCTCTTTTTCTGAACTAATGCAATGCAATAAAACAGTGGATAAGCTAAACAATAGAAACTACTGAAATTTCACTGCACACCACAGAATACCCAAATTCTCTGTCTCAGAAGAGGAGGAGCTATGACGGTGCTAATGGAACCAAGGCGGCTGGTTATGCGCTATAAAAGTGCAAGCACTATTTGCCAAAAAAGCAAAGCACAGTTTGAAGTTTCAATAAAACCCACAGCTTTGTGTCTAATACACTTTTGCCCTCTGAAATACTAGGGCAGAATTTCAAGCTACAGGATTTTACAGGCTGCTAGGGAGCATGATGCTATCGCTGTCTTCATTTTGGTCTAATTTCTGGAGAGTTTATGGCGAGGGGCTTCACTGTAGGTCTCTGCATTTAAAAGAGCGGGAAGCGCCTGTCCTGAAAGAGAGCGTAACTCCACAAACATTGACTTAACCATGTTCGCAGCTTTTCCAGGCCTCTCCTCCCGCCTTGCAACACCTCAGCGGAAGAGAGAGAGTGTCTCTCCTGTCTTGAACTCCAGCAGTTTCAGTGTCTTATTGATGAGCTGTAATACTGAAACTGCTTGGGAATTCAGAACCRTTTCTGCTTTGTATATCGTGCTTTTTTGTTCTGTGCTTTTTGCAGCTGTTCTCAACTGCTTAGATATTACAATGTAATTTTTACACATCTTCAAATCACTGCAACTTATATCCACTTTGAAATATTACCTAAATTACAACCAGCCACATTTTACATTATAGYCATTCTTTTAACTGTGGTTCAGTTTCAGGTAAAATCTCTTCAACGTACTTGTTATTCTGTACATCTGTCTCAAACAAGTGCTTGGAAATGAAAATGTACTCAACACCGTCACTTTCTTGGCTTCTTCTTGCTCTGGTAGTGTCTGCAGTTTCATTAAAAAAAATAAAAAGGATCAGATGGGCAAAACACAGTAATGTAAACCAGCTCAGGAAACATTTAAAAGCACACAAGCCTCCTGTGACACTAAGCACAGCAGTTCTTTAACTTCCGATTGACTTAGGGCTGCTCTGGATCTGGTAGGCGGCGCTCAAATCCATGACMGGATTGAGGCTCAAAGCAGGCAAAGGAAAAAACCTACTGGGTAAGTGTCAGATTATCACTTTTACTAACTAGTGGAAAAATCCCAATAAAATCAGAGCAGACAGCAGAACAATAAAATGAACAGCWGTCCATAACAATTACCCCACCTTGCTACTTATTAGCATATGAGACCATAAAGGGAAACAAAGTTCACGAACCTGATTTATAAAATGTTATGTTCATTAACAACACTTGTAGCTATGGTATGTGAGGCATGATAATAAAAAAATGGGGTGTGAGTTTTATGCTTTACTGCTTTCCTGTTTCTGGTGAACAAAAAGGAATTCCTTTTTCTTTCAGTAATCTTRTATCATTATTTGCATTCTGCACAGTCCCTTTTTACTTCCCTCAAGTATAATATAAAAAGGGAGATATGCAGAACRCAACAGTAGAATGTATGTACCAAAGTTTTGCTTTTGAATAAATCTTATTTGTGGACTTGCCATTTGGGAATAACAAATCCTTCCACACTCATATTCACTATAATTTGCATTTACCAGCATCATGCATTCCCTATCATGTGTGAACCTACCTGCCCTGCTTGCAGAAACCCAGCCTAAAATGCCAGTTGATGCCATGCTCTTCTCAATCAYACAAAAAGAAACATTTCCATGACAAGAACCCTCCTGGTCTCCTTGAAACTTCTGACTTACTGAATTACTGAAGAAGGATTTCTTTACTTGTTTATTTTAAATTATAACCACAAATTTTGAGGAGCAAACAGAAAAGGCAGTTTGATGAATACTGGCAAATTTTAGAGAAATAGTTCTGGGCAAGGGACTGCATATGCTTCCATATGTTAAATATTTGGGAACATCTGGCTTTTTTGTTGCCTTTTATTTTAATATTGAGCTGAGGCAAATATTTGCCAATCGAATTGCTGAAAACAAATGTATGCATCTTTGCATTTAGCAAACTAATTTGTATGTATACCTTATAGAATACCTGCATTTTCAAAATACTGGGACAGTATTTCCAAAACTCAGAATTTCTGATCCATATATTTAGGGACCCCTCCAAAAGGCAAAATTACATGTAGTAAGCAGACCACTGAATATAGTGGTCATGACTGAAAATACAGTCATGTACTATAAAAGTTCCTATAGAGAAATGTTACTTAGAAGAGTGTTATACAAATTATACAACTTGGACCGACATGGGGAAGGGGCAAAAAGAAAATAAATCATCTTTCCAGGGCTCGTTAAATGGTTTTGATTCATTCATACATAGAATGAAACTGTTTATCATCACTCTTCATTTGTCAGGCTGCCTAAAATTACCTAGTATCTAAAGGCCATTGGGCTGCACAGAAGGAAGGGTATTGGGGAATGCTTCACTCCTTTGCAGCCAAATCCAGGGTGCTCTTTGGACGAGTCTCATTTACTGAACTTCGTTGACATAAATCTTGCTAAACTTGCACTTAAAATCTACTGCAATGCCTCTGAGCCAAAATGTCTTATCAGTTTTAATCAATGCTATAGAAATACAACTGCAGCAGCACTTTTAAAGATTAGAAAAGTGACTTGGATGCCAAGGTTAGGCTCAGAGGCCCAGATTTGCAMATGCCTTCAGTTAATGTAAGCTAAGTAAAGCACTAATAAAGCAGAAATGCAACTTTTACTCACGTGGCACTGTTACCCCATAGTGCTGCGTATCACTGATCAGCAATTTCCGTTTAAGCTCATTGAGTCCAACCCCTACAGGACCTGAAAGAAAAATATGCTTTTTTCCAACAGATAGTTTTCTGTGTTCTTAAGGCATAAGTACTTCCTAAGAGAAGGTGACATACTACATAGCTATAATATATATAGGGTTTTTAATCGSAATCATTAGGAAATACCCATGGGACTGCAGCTCCTCTCCAATGCACAGAGTGCTCTCCAGGCCACAACCTATTTGGGTGAGTTTGCTTCTTCCTTTGTTTGTTGTTGCTGCTTTTTCTTTTACATGTTTCTTGTATACTGTCYGCTGTCTGGACTGGTCCAAAATAAATGTTCCCCTCTTTGTGAGGCTGCAAAAGAGGGACCACTCTTGGAAAGAAGATGGCAGAAGAAACAAAGCCAGCATGGAATTTTCTCAGGGCTTTTCTCACCCCTCTCCTCCACTTAAGTGGAGGAGAAGTAGATTTTATACTACTTAAGCGGAGGAGAAGACAGCCCCTCTGCTCTCCTGTTATCCCCAACCCTGGCTGTTGGCTGCAGTACTTTGGGTGGAGGAAGGAGTTTCAGGGAGGTGCTGCCAACCCTGGTGAGGGCTCATGGGCTACGTGGGGTGGTTGGCCACCACCTCAGGCCTCCCTGTGGGCTCCACTCACCGCCCTGCTGGTGSGGAGCCCTGGTGGGCCCTGGTGTGGGCTGTGTGTGGGGCTGGCCCAGTGCAGTGAACCCCGTGTCTGACGGGGCCCTGTGTCCTCAGAGCCAGGTCAAGGGCAGAGCTTGGAGGACACTGAGTCACCTGAAGCATAACCCAAACAACACCAGCACAATACACGTGCTTCTAGGGAAGAATCCTGCTATTCTCACAACACACAGTGAATGTTTTTTAATACAGACATAAACTAGACATGAAATCCTATAAACATTTTAAGGAAATAGTGGCATACTGCTTAATTACTATTGAAAGTCTGGTAGCAGGAACCAAAGACTGATGCTTCAGCACGTTTAGGTGCCAATTTCCAGTTGCAGAAATGACTACCCATCCTGTCTGAAGTTAGAAACACGTAATGATGAAAAGCAAACGCTTTCTACTACCCCCAGACTATGGTCTCTCTGTAAAATCTTAGCGTTTCTGTATTTGTAATTTTATATGTTTACATAAGTTAAACACACAACTACATTTCAAGATCCATCTCTGACCTGCCTGTAAATTAATCTATCAGTACGTATAAATGTTTATTTAATATGGTGTACAGCAGCCTCTACTGGTGCATGTCTGCAGAGGAAAGCGATGTGTCACGCAGCTAATGGCATTAATTTTGTTCTCAGCCTTTTTAAAAACATGCTACCACTTCTAACTGAACTCAATAAGGGGTTTTGCAAGGAACGTAATTAAAACCTTCAACAGATCCTAGCAAAGCAGAATAAGTGCAATTAAAGTATATAAAAAAAGTTATATTTCTTCCAACAAAAAATATTTCCTATCAAATTTACCCAAATATTATTTCCTTAGTCTACATGCTGTCAGATCAACAATATACTTTTCGCTCTGTTTATATATAAAGAACCTAGACTTCATGAACCGAGAGATGCTTTTACAACTTAGATTAAATGTTTCCATACCAAGACTTCAAAACTACGCTGTSTCTCCTTACAGATTACCATTTTAAAATCACCTTAAATTTAACTACTAAAAGGTGCAGAGTCTTTTGATTCCATGCTGTCTTTGTAGGACTCCCAAGTTGTAGCAAATTGACACTGGAGGGTGATTCCTAATTAGTAGTGCCATTAGATTTTCTTTTTTTATACTACATTTCCCAAGTATATTGTATACTTCTATCTGAATATTCATTTTTATGCAATCAAGAAGTATATGGAGTTCTAATAATTATGAATCTGAGGACATGATTTGAATTCATGATTTGAATTCATTAACAGTAAGTACATGTTAAAAAACACAATCCAAGTAAGTACAGTACATGTTAAAAAACACAATCCAAATTCTCCTAGCATAACGCCAGGGATGCCAGATTCATGCCTGTAAAAAGGTTTAGTTTTACTACAGATCAAACCACACACCAATATTTAGTGTTATGGCATGAGATTTAGAGATACTTTGTTTAATTTTTAAAGGAATATTTATGTCAATTGTGGTTCCATCTTGAGTCAGGTAAACTAAGTTATGGTTGAATCCTACAAAAACAACCTCTAGTAACTGCCTCACCTTATTSACAGATGCTTGCAGACTTAGACACAAACAGAAAAACTTGCATTAAGTTTTGCATGACACATACACATTTTTTGAAGAAAACTGGAAATAACGTTTATGCAAGTTCAACACCCAGGAAGGCTGACCTGAGAAGCAATTCTTCGCAAGTAGATACATATTGAACAACTMTAAATCTGTGTATTTGAGACATGGAAAACAAAGCTGTCTTAAAGGAAAAAAATCTGGGAGTTAGGTGAAAAATTGGTTTCTGTAGCTGAATTACTTCTCTCCAGTACAACTGATTGCTATAATGCAATGACTGTACATGCATATCCCACTGTAACACTTGTGGAAACAATTAGATATGAGGTAGGAAAGTAGAGCCTCATTATTTTGTGTTTCAGTAAATTATAACTAGCAGTAGGAGGTGATACTGGGTTCCCACAGGCAAGGTTAGCCTACATAAACATTGCATTCTGTACAAATCAGACATTTACTGAGTCCTCCTGACCCACCCRTGCCTTCAGCTAGGAAGGTTTCGGGGAGACAGTAATTCCTGTCTAGATGGTTTACGTGATGTCGTATGGGCATAACATGCCATTTATCCTGCAGGACTCCTGCAGGACTCCCGCAGCTCTATTGAGCCTCTGCAAGGTCCTCCTCAAGAGCCTCCGTAGATGTTAAAAGAAAGCCARGAGGGAAAGGAAAACCAGAAGCTACTCCATCTCATCCTACCCCTGCTGAGACAGACCGGGCTTTCTGCATAGGTCCTTCATGATAAAAACAGAGCTTTTCCACAATGTCTTTCTTCCAAAGAAAGCCTAACTTTGGGATAGAGCACATTTTTTGATTTATTTCTTATGCCAATAAACATTGCTCCTTCACGCTCCCACACCTCTGATCCTTGCTGCCACCACTGTCCACTCAGGGCAGATGCATCACCATAGGTGACCATGGCATCAGAAAGGGACTACTCAGGCTCTGCATGCCTCTGGCCATCACACTTTATGCACATATATAATTCTAGAAATAATGCACATACGTATATTTGTTCTGGGATACATGCTTGCTAATAGTTTGTTATTATTGAGCTTGCTTTATATGACACATCCATTATGATTTTTAGAAAACACTTTCTGTGCTAGTCTGGTGCTCGCAGGCACTGAAGAAGAAGCCTTCGTGAGCAGGACTTTTCCTGATCAACATAATTACAATTCTATTGTCTAAAAATGTACTGAATATTAAAATATTCTGCCTCTCCTTGATAAGGCTGCAAGGTATCATCCTAGGATGCAGGCAACATTTCTGAAAGGAAGACTTCAATGATGTGTGAGCAGCCTGGGAATACTAAGTTACCAGAAGAAGACTGGTTGTATGACACTGGATAGTTTTGTTCCAAGAACACTCATCACATCGATAATAATTAAAAGACAGCACAGGAGGAGCACCTGCACTGTAACTGCTCCAGATGATCCATTTTAGCCCCAAGGCTATGCAGACTGTATTCATGGATGCACACTTGCAGACAAGGCGAAATCYTGACAGACTAGCATGTCTAGCTGAACCTCAACCTAATTCATCTCACACTAGAAGGACTAAAAATGACCAAACATGCAGCTTGCATACCGTCAATATCAAAATTTGATACGAAGCCAAAAGAAATTTCCACCTCAAAGCGGTCAGCCCCTCAGCCCAGCCTCCCTTCAGAAAGAATAAAGCAAAAAACTAAAAAACCTTCCAACAGTAAAGCATGTGTTTAGTCCTAACAAAACACATTGGACATGTCAAGTCCCCAACAATTTCATTTATAAATTAATTATCTTTTTTTCCCCTGGTACTAATGCCCAAATTATATTTGACAGATTATATTGAATGCTGCTACTGGCACACAAAAAGCTTTTTAAATGCGTTTGCTTCTACTATACCTGTGTTGCCTAGTTCTGCTAGTTTTTCCACATTTTGCCCAAGACATTTTTATGGTATTGGCCAGACTTAAGCTGCTCTTAATATCCAGAGAAAAAACATTAGAATTACTGAAGTCTGCAATAAATTTCTGAAGTACTTTTGTTACTGAAAAAGCACACTTTCTTCATTTGATTTATTACCACAAAAATCAAATGAAATCTCTAGGTATTCCTCAGATCAGACATATGCAATTTGTTATAAAAAGTCTACTTATCACACTTCTGCACTGCACTCTGTTGATGTAAGTGTAAAATCAACTCAACCATGTTATTACTTGTTGTATATAGCCCGCAATCTCACAGTGCTCACASTAGTAGGTGGCTGAATTTTAGTGTTGGAGAGTGACAGAACTGTTTATTAAAACCTAAATTTAATGTTCCCTTGGATATGAGAGATATAAAAACACAGCCACTCAACAGTTTGTAACAGTCCCTGATAGAGGGCCATATTTCTTCTGCTTTGTTGCCTTCCGATTACAGGAGACTTTACTAATGAAGCATCAGCCTATGTGCTACTGCAAAAGAGACAAAAAATAAAGAGACATTATGATTACTTATGGAAAAGAAATTTTCTGTTTTTTCAGGGGACTGAAGCAATGCATTTTGATTAGATACTAACATTGCAGTGATAAATTACAGAACAGCAAGCTGCTTAGGGATGACATCTTTACGTGCGGCTTAGTTCCACCTATGCTTACATCTGCTCTTGGCGTACCTATAGTCCCCCCTTCATCTACCTTTCTCTCAACTTGTGTATTTACTTGTTCTATCACAGATCACAGTTTTGCTACCTTCCATCTATATATTCTGCCTTGTCTGATCACAGAAATTTATTCTGGCTTTGTTTCTTTTTTTTTTCTTTTTCCACATAGCAATATTGACTCATCTCTAAAAGCAGAAAGCTGTGTATGTACTGATGTAATTCTTATGAGTTTTAGTCCTGTTTGATAGCCAGGTTCAGTGTGACTACTTTGATAACTATATTTTTTTATGCCATTTTCTCTCTTTGTTTTAGCAAGGATTTCAATGTGATCTYGTACAGCATCTTGGTATCCAAGCTGCATTTTGCTGTGATGGGTGGACATATAGATGGGTGACAAAATGGATCAATCGTGTCACTCAAAGGATGGGGGCTAATGATTTCTACTCTATCTGGAGATTGCTTACAAATGGAGTTCCTCAGAGTACCTTGGGACCTTGTTTCTTCTCTGTATCAACCRCCTGGAGGAGCAAAAAGAGTTTGCCCTCAAGTCTGCAGACAGCACCAAACTGGACAATGCAAACGACTTGCTTGAGGGCTCTGAACAGAGTTCAGAGAGACTCAGAGATGCTACAGGAATAGGTTAAGAGACACCTTGTGCATTCATCTTGCTGAATTTCTAAGTCCTGCACTGTGAGAAGAACCCTCACAGCAGCACTGGCAGGGGACTGACTGCTTGGGGAGCAGCTCTGCTGAAAAGGACCCCATGGCTCTGGTTGGCAGTGAGCTAAGTGCCAGCYCCCAGGGCACAACGGCAGCAGGGAAGGCAGAGAGCACCCGGGAGGCATCACGAGAAGCACAACACAGTGCAGGGAAGTGATTCTTCTCTTTACTCAGCATTGAGCCACATGAGGAAACCTCTGCCAGGCCGGGTCCACACTATGTGAAGGAAGGTGATGAAAAGACGCAAGTGCTGTGGAAGGCTGCCAAGGTGGTCAGGGGCTGGGGCACASGGCGCAGGAGGAGATGCTGAGGGAACTGGGCTCGTTCAGCTTGGAGAAGAGAGTGCCAGGGACCTATCTAATTCCTACCGAGAAGACACAGACAGGATATTTACTGAGAAAGAGGATGGGAGCAGTCATAAATTGAAACGGATGGTTTATTTTCCATTCTGAGGGCAATGCAATGCTGGAGCATTTTTCCAAAGAGGCTACAGAATCTCCAGCCCTGGGGGATTCCCAGACTGACTCCACAAAAGCCACCGGCAGCCTGGACTGAACTCAGTGTTGACCCTCCTTGGAGCAGGTGGTTGGACTGGACAACCTCCTGAGGTCCCTTCAAATCTGAGCGATTACTGTGCTGACCACCTGTCCTGTTTTACCAGGATAAAAATAAAGAAARCAACTTACCAACCAAAACTACAAGCCTGTATTTTTCATTAGGTTGTCGTCGATATTTTGCAACTTCTTCATATGTTGGGATATCTGCTGTATCATATTGATCACTCTTCTTGCACTCATACATAGATTTGTTTGTTTTTTTGTCTTTTCTGCTAAGACGAAAACTTCTTCTAAAACCAGCTACAATAAGAACAGGATTTTTTGCAAGTAAGAAATAAGTTCCTTCAACATATCTGAAAACAACAGCTTCCAAACTCGTGTGGATTGGTGCATGGACCAAAAATGTATTACATTTTTATATATGAATTACATATTTAATAGTTATATATGATTAATATAGAATTATATAGAAGTATTATATATTTAATGAACTAACAATAATGCATTATATATTATAATATAGCCAGGTCATTAGAACAATATTATTCCACAGTTTTAAACAATAACAGATGCCTATTTAAAGTGCCAATGTAAGACTACCAATAAAATCACAATTGCAACAACAAACAACATATAAAAATATAAAATGATTACAATAATGTTAGTGCATTTACGTAATTTTGACTTTATATATTTCATATATATACACAAACATACAAGAACAACATTCATGCAATCTGGACTCTCCTATCATACGTAATTCTAGTAAATCACTATGGTACACAGATGTTAAATGCAACATATGATGGAAGTACAGCCCGTGGTTGAAATGGTTAATGAAAATTAATTCCTTTAATTTTTTTTTTTGTGCTTGGCTCCATGCTGACAGCATCAGAAAATGCATACCTTTCCTGAAGATATTGAAAATAAAAATCAAACACTGTTAGTTAAACTTCAAACAACCATGGAACATCTTGGACAACAGGGCACTCATTTTATGGATATGATAGCATGAAATTAAAAATGAATATTCATATTAGATTTGCATTGACAATTGTATCAGTCATGTTACATCACCAGTGTATATCTGCAAGGGTGGAAATTTCACACAGCTTTTAAATGTTCTCAGAGGAAATATTCATAGCAGTTTCAAGCAGAATAGTAAATAACATGTTCTACATTATACATTAAAGACAAATTTACTCCATCGTTAACGATCATAKTTTTTTTTCAAATAAACACTACATATATTTTACTGGTATCCCTACAYCATACCTTTTCTCTAGAAGGAACTAGATGGCCAGACTGCAAAGCTGATTCCATTATTTTGCAGTAATAAGGTAAAAAACAAACTGCACTTAAAAATTACTGAACAATCCCAATACCTTTTTCCCCCTCCGGGATTTTTCATAGGATAGTAAACACATGTAAACTTTCAATGACCTTAGAATTTTCAGCAATATGTTTTAATAAACTTGTAAAAGCACTTATTTTTAGGTGTTTGCAAAGCAGTCATATTACAACTTTTTCTTCAAAGGTAGTATCTGGCAAATTCAAGACTCAGCTCTGCATATTCTTCAAACCAGACTTGGAGGAAGATCTGTGAGTCTCAGATACCCRAGCGGAGCATTTTGCCCCCAAGCAGTTCCATTCTGCAGGAGCCTTTGCAGAACCCGGGTCACAAGGAACATTATTACCCTGGTGTGAGTCCCTGTACCTATAAGTGGTTATTACATACACCTACATACAATGGAAGGAGGAAAATTTCTTTGAGGATACAGTGATATCGACCCGTTAATAGTAAGATATGAATAAGCAAACTGGAAATTAGTGCATGAAAGGAAAAGAACTAACATTTCCAGAAAAGCATGGGGACTTTCAAAGTAGTAGTAGTGGTAGCAGTAGTAGTGGAAAAAAAAAAAAAGGAAGAGTTCTCTCACAAAATCCAGATTTCACATATCTGATGAGGGTTCAGTTCTATGTTAACAGGCAATCATTTCTGAACTCTCTTTTAATAAAAAAGAGTACAAGTCAAATGAAGCCAAACCAATCTTCTATATTACATTTGGTTTTGACTTTACAAATAGCAAGGATTCCAGGTTTCGTAGTGTATTTTACTAACGGGTTCTTTAATCTCAATTAAAATGTTAAGACGTCTGATATTAATGAGGAGTACTCTTCATGCAAGTATCTTTTCATGCAAAATCTTAATCACCAATTCAATCTCTGCTGTTAGATTTTAATACAACTATTAATAATTCGTTCCTCTTTTCTCCTTCCACTTTGTGTGTTCAGGTTTCGCTGTCAAACTGTCAGATGGTGAGTTATTTAATAACTTTAATTCCTTATTCTATTAAAGGAGTGAGAATCTATTTTTTGTATGTATAAAGAGAGAAGAAAATCCTTCAATGAAGTCCTTAGGCTAATTCCTCTCTGATCACTTTTGCAGACTTTGTATAAAGCATCACAAAAACTCAAGTCATAGGTTTCCACTACTAACAGATGCTTCCTGGATTAAAACATTTACTATTTCTGTGAATCAAACTGATTTGTAATGTGGAAATACTAGTATTTCCTTGTTTCTTAAAAAAGTTCATCAGTAAGTTCATCTAGAACTTACACGCACTCACACACACACACACACTAAAAAGTACATTAATAATAAAAAAAAGAACAGAGATAACTAAGCAGAGGTCCACTAGGACTGATTTTTCTGCACTTTGCTAGTAAAGCTCTGTGAAACTAAAGAACATTGGAAGCCTAGTACAGGTTGATAGTTTTGCCACTTAAACACTACTGTCAATTTTCAAGTGGTTTTAAGTCTTTTGTTCCCCAAAGCACATCTTAGTAGCCCTGTACAGAAACCTAAAAAAGCTTGCTTAAAGCAGCTTTCAAAAGCAAGAAAAACATACAGTAATGAGAGAAAGGATGAGGCTACTGCAAATATATCCAACATTTTTATGACACTGCTACTGTATTCATGGGAATAAGGTTCTCCCTCTCGCACATCTGCAATTACGCATCCTCCCATATGTGGCTTAGCTTTACACTGACCCTTAGAAACTATTGTATAAAGGACCATTAATATTTTGTATTGAGTTCTGATTGCATTTTATAAGCAATATATTCATCAAGACACTTCAAGATATGTGACCAAGAATAAATACTACATAAAGAAGTCTTATTCAATACAGAATATTGAATACAGAAGATCACAGGGGTAATCTTAGAAACTAATTAAGATTTATTTATCATTATATTTTGAGGCTACAATAAATCTTGTACTCTTAGGACAATCTAACAGATAACAAATGAGGAATGCATGTGCTTAATACAAAAAGAAAATGGAAAATTACTGAAAGTTTTGTTTATTAAACAGTAATTTTCCCTTTCCAAGAACTCTCTTTTGGAGTGTCGGTGAACATTTCCACTGTGCTTAAGCCAGGCCTGCCAAAGTAAAACTGAAATGCCACCAAAGCAGCATTTTTTAATTGCAAAAAGCAGGCTTTTGCTGTTTTGTTCACCCATTTAATGGATTTTATAGCATTTGAGACTAACTCTGTTTTACTATGAACATTTGCAGATATTTCCCTTTAGATATAGCTCTCTAGCAGAATGTCAGCAGTGATATATATTTTGTAGCTATGACTATGCAAAATGATTACATTTTACTGAAAAAGACATGATACTTGCAAGGCATGAATACATTTAAGTGCAAGCAGGAAAAAAAAAAACCCTTAATGTTTGCATATTTTACAGTTTTGGAGAGATGAAAAACTAAAACATCGTATATTTAAATCAACAATAGAGCATTGTTAAAGATACAGTGAAAATCCCTATGGAAAACCAAAGAACTGTTTCCATAAAACTGTCAAGCTTAAAAATAGACTTCTAAAAAAGAACAGAGGGAAAAAGCCTTGCTTAGCCAGAATATTTGATAATATGAAAGTGAATAAATAGGAAGGGAGCTGCAAGCTGTACTGTCTGTGAAATATGGATATCAGCAAAGATTAACCTTGGTTAATCTGCACACCAAGTGTGCAGACTGTAAAACAAAGAGGGAAAATTGTCCCCAAAGCAACAAAAACTTCTGAACATTAGGAACTCTGCATCAACTCACGGGTTTCAACTATATCCGACTAGAAGCCTTCGGAACACGCTAACCTATAAACTACTCCCGGAATGTAACAAGTTTGGAGAAATAAAGAACAGCCGCTGGGAAGTAAATATGAGGAACAAATGTTCTTAAACCACAAATATCTCCAAGCTTTATGACACTTCTCAACAGGAAATAAAAAAAAAAAATCATGAAATGTCACTAATAACCTTATTTAAGACCCTATAACAATACAAGAGAAACAACTTATATCTCTAAGGATAAGAAAAATCAAAAAGAAAAAAATCCTAGGTGAATTTTTTTTTTTTTTTTATTACTAGCAATATATGTTCAGTTATCTCTGAACAACATTTATACATCCTTACATTTATATAGAGACACCCATCTGGACCCCACACAGAAATCGAATTTGAGAACTGGCAAAGCATGAACATATCCAGTCTTTCCTAAGATATTTTTAAAAGGTGTCAATGTAAGGACTTTTATTAGATTTAGTAATATAATTCTAAAGAATAAATGAACAAGACCCTACAACTACATTGTGTGAATTTAAATCTGCTTGTGAAAGTAGAGAGTTCATTTCTCAAATTCAGAGAAACTCTGTTAGTAGGGAGTATTACAATTTAAATTCACCTATGCTTCTTAAACTTACTAGGAATTAGAGTAAAGCTCTAAAATGTTGCAAAATACTTATATAAGTTTTTGTTCACTTTCATTAACTAATACTATTACTTAATACTATGCCTGTAATTTAGATCATTCTTCACTGATTTGGAGTAATCTTGCATACTTTCTGCATACAGTGAACAAATTTCCTTTTTTTTTAAGTGCATTTAGGAATACTTTTTTGTATTCATGCTACTGACAAAAATAAGTTTGGTACCATGGCCATTATTGATGTTTGGAAAAATATTTTATACTATATATTTCTGGATATTTTCCCCCCGATTACTGCGATTTCTTTTCCTGCCCTCCCTGTACAGAAGGCCTCATATACTGAGTATTCCTGTTGTTACACAGGAACTGCACAAACACGTAGCAGACTTCGTACGCTGCTTGCTTCTGGACTGAATCCCAGCTTGCACATTTAGACAGAGTTAATAAAAATTCAGATTATGTCTGGATTTTTAAAACAAAACTGAGAATAGTAAACAGATGATATTCATCTGTATTTACTGTATGTTCATAAAGGTGCAGGTAATGTAACTAGAATTTAAGTTTGGCAAAGCTCTCCTAATGTTCTCCACAGCAATTCCTCAGGAAATTACTGCAGAAACATATAGCATTAAACTATAACTTAAATATTAGAATTTGGTGAAAAATCATGAAATATGTCTGAGTCACGTTAGAGGGGATTAATAACAGCATAACCTTGGGCATAAAAGGTCTGACTCCAAATGGAAAGGACGTTCTGCTTTTTGAAAATTACCTCTTCTGTGGCTCTTCATGACCATCTCCGGCCTATCTAAAACACAGGTTATTTCACAGAAGGCCAGATGACACATAGAATATCTTGATTCACAAACTGAAGAGCCCTAAAGCTACAATGAGCCATAAATATCCAGTGAAAACTCAAAAATTAGTTGCTGTCATTCACTTGCTATGTTCACACATCTGTACTTGGAAGACTGCTACCAGAACTCAGAAACCCAACTGTCCATCTTGGTGATTAAATCCCGCTGTAGATGCAAGGTAATACAAGTCAAATCCGTCATCAACTGTAAAGATAACTCAGACTTACTCGATCTAAGCTGCAACTTGTGCACAGGCAGTTTCTTGGGTGTTGTTAGCACATACTGAACTTGCTGGTGTGACCTAAGTCCTCCAAGTGACCATGTTTTAGGTTTCATTTTCAGTTTAGTTTGTTTAATATAGACCTTTTGTTATAGTAAGCAGGGTCCTAACTAGAAATTCTTGTTTACTTAACGAGCAAGGAGCACCATAAATGTCTACAGTCTGGCACAGACATACAGGCTCAGAAAAAAATGTGACGCTAAGGATTCACTAAAACAGTACTGAAAAAGATTGGTGGACATTCAGAATAAGCTGTTTTCAAAACCAGAAATACTTGTTTTACCAAAATAACCTCTGGTGTCCTTATTCATGAATTTTTTACTTGTGGTTTTTCTGTACAAGTGTGAAACTTTTACCATTAAAAATATCCAAAATCAGAGTACATAAAGTGGCATTTCTCTCTTTTTAATCTTAATTCTAAACTGTCTAAAACATAATAGAAAGGGAAACTGATGGGAATAAGTCTTATTCTTACCATATGCAGATAAAATAATTGAGGGTCTAGAACAGACCAAAAGATATATTTTATATAACAGTGGAAAAACGATTGTTATATTGTATCCATATTAAAGTCTGTTAGATGCACAGTATTAATTTAGTTTTTGAAATTTCGGAATGCTCATTCTGAAATGAGCTTTCATTTATTCAGCTCTCCATATTATACCTAACCATCATCTTTAGTCTGTATGATGCAGCATGCTTAGGTCGGATCAGCTGCTGGCTTTAAAATGCTCAGTGTGCCAGTACAACCTGAAGAAACAACCCTGAGGATTAAAATATTGTCCTGTATTTTTATTCTGTGCATATTATTCTTATTTTGCACGTTTTCTTCTTCATGTAACATGACAAATCTTTCAGGCTATACTGCATCTGATTTATCTGATGGAAACTGCGTTTGTACAGTGTTCAAGAGAGTGTCAAACTCCCTCACTGAAAGCTGATAAAAGCAGTAACTACTCAATGGGTGCAGTCACTGGGTTTGTTACCTCTTATCTAGCATCCAGGTGTGCAACAGCTTGTCTTTGAGTTAAGAACAAACACGGGAGCTTTTAGCCACAAAGCAGTGCTAATCTGCGATAAGGCATGACAGGCTAATTCCAGTCTAGTTCCTATGATGCTGAACCTCAGGAAGGATTGGAGAAGAGGAAACAGCATGGAGAATTAAGCAGAAGAAACTAAGGAGCAGGGGAGAAGGAATAGGAAGAAAAAAACTGGGGAAAGAACTCAAAAAATACAGTCAAAATGCAAAAGGCCAGAAAGGGGGGAAAAAAAACCAAACAAGTAAACATAACAGCAGTGCTTATTCTATATGAGATCCTGACAGCTTCAAAAGATGGAGTAAGGGGCAGAAAGGCACTGAAAGAATATGTTGTCAGACCAGTGGAAAATAAGGCGCGCACGGGCTCTCCATAGCTGAGGCTTTGTGTCTCTGCCCAGAACCCCATGAGCTTGTGGATTAGTGGACCAGCGGATACAAGATGATACAAGATATTGGTATGAATCTTCTGTCCTCCCCGCAGCAGCTCAGCAGGTTTTGTCCAAATTGTTGCCCTTTAGGCAGCAGAGAATGCCCAGCACTGAAAGTTATTCCTCAGTGAGACTGTGTTCCTTGACAAGATACAATTGAAAGACAATTTAGGGTGGAAACAATCTGAAATGAGAATGAACAGGACTGGGCTCCTGAGATTTCTGAAACAAGGAGATAGAGAAGTAGGTTCTATCTTGCTGTTTTCATTCTCATAAAAGTATCTGCCCACTAGGATCTGATTGCTGGCAGTTAAATCTTCACATTCCTGCTATGTATGAAGCCAGAAACAATCAGTGGGCAAAATTATCTTTTCACTTCGAAAGGATTTTATACAGCAAATATAGTTCATCTGCAATTCAAAATACCAGGTATTTTCCAGGTATACTTCAATTTGTCAGTACAGCTGTACTTCATTATTAATACAATTATTTGATTGACTAACAAATGTAAAAAGTTTATTTTTAGTACAATCACAACACAGGTGAACATTAGCTCTGCAAACAACTGGCCAAATTACAGCACACTAGGGTTTGGAAATAAGCCAGCGTTCTTTAAATGATGTAGTTTTTGTGGTCCTTATGCAGGCAGTTTATTTATCACATTTTAAAAAGGTTCTACAACATGAAAACCATGTCTAATTTACAGTACTGGTGTAAGTTGTTTCAGTGAGCCCAGTGGTTTGGATGTGTGAAGCACTTCAACAAGTTTCTGCCCATTCCTCCCACAGTGGGAGGGAGAAAGCGTTGGGAAAAGGGCTGGTTGTTGCAAGATCCACCCTAGCCCAGCATCCATGAGCAGGAATTCTGGCCAGTTTCAACTACAATATTTTAAAATAGTTTTTTAAATGGCACAAATTCGAAGTTGAAACATATCATGGAAAAATCACCTTTTTTAAATGTTATGTTTGTTAAAAATTTGGAATTCTTAAACTGAAGCCAAAGGACTCTTTCCTCTCCTCTATTCCTCCTACCCCACTGACACAGACCAGTTTTAAAGTAAAACTTAAACTATTGGGCTATGATGACTTACTTTGGTAATGCGGAATAGGAACCAGTGCATACAAATTTGCTTGGCACTGTCACTAAATCATGCCAAAAAATTATTAGCTAGAAACACAGAGA
This sequence comes from Nothoprocta perdicaria, assembly GCF_003342845.1. Taxonomy (NCBI): domain Eukaryota; kingdom Metazoa; phylum Chordata; class Aves; order Tinamiformes; family Tinamidae; genus Nothoprocta; species Nothoprocta perdicaria. Next base: position 3,464,717 of record NW_020455832.1, on the reverse strand, counting down.
GAAAAGGTAAGCAAGATGTGGATAAAAACTGAAAGTGTCTCTTTAAAGTCCCACTCAAAGATTTCATGAGATAGTAATGTTTCTGTTTGACTAAACACATTGCTTAATATACAAAGAAGAGCAAATTTTCCCACTTACAGTATTTTTTAATTTTGACTTAAAAATCAAAACAGTATTTTAGTAGCTTGTGATTAGCCAGATAAAGACACACTGCACTACGTAAATCCTTTATGTCAAATCCAATGAGCCATTTTTAGAATTTTAGTATTCATGCTTTTAACATGCACAGGAAAGACATTTGTATGCAGATTACCCCCAAGGGCAAAGTGACCCAGTAGTTCCAGGGAACAGAAGCTGAAAGAAAGGAAGAAATCATCTTTTGTAACCAACTGCTCACCTAGATGGGCTCCACTGTTGTGGCCAGCACATTCACCATCTTCTGGACGAAGGGTAAAAGCACACAGAATAAGAGCCAAGAAATAAAGCAGAATAGTTAGAAGCCCCGCAACAAATACAGAAGAAATTACTTTAAAAATGACAAATGTACAAAGCATAGCATTAAAAAGCCTTCAATAAGCCATATTCTTAAAAACATAAAACAATGTTTATTGTTTTATATTTTAGCTGAAAATATTCTGGATTTTTGCAGCATGCACATTGATCTTTTTACCTTTTCAAACAATGGTTTTTGATTACAGCAAACAAATATTCTAAAAATAATTCTAACGCTATATTATTCATCCTTTATGAGTTAATAATAATAATGTGATGCCACTTAAAAGAAAGCAAAATGTATTCAATGTAAATCAAGCTTTTTTTTTTTTGTAAATTATAAATTATCAGACTGCTTTAAATCTTGGCTCAATGGATTAGACAGAAAGGTTTTTGATCAAAAACACATCCTTTCATTTGATGTAAAATAGCTATAACGTATATTTTTACATGCCAGAGGCCCTTTGATGAAAAAAACGAGCTACAGTTTCTAATGTCTTTGTAAACAAAGGCCTCTTAAAGAAGAAAATACAACAGATCAGCTGCTATTGCTTTAACATGTGCTGCAGGCTTACGTAGTAAGCTGCAGTAATAGGCTAGAATTGGAGGGAAAGCAGTAAGGATGATACTACAGGGATGAAGTTTCTACTGTCTCAGAGAAATACTTCCTCAGTATTAACTATAAATGCAAGAGCTCTCAAGGCCATGTCATTGAGTCAGATTCATCTCCTTCCAAGCCAGGCCACCTAAGTTTTGCTAAGGATGTGATACTCCTCTTCTACACATATCTTTCCTCCAACAGTTCAAGAGAGAGAGAAAACAGCTTATAACAATAGTCCAACTGATCTTTACATTCATCTTTACATGACATAAGTAGGAATACTGTAATATTTTTATCTATGTAAGAAAAAATGAACCAATGTATTTGGTGGCAACATGGAAGCATTGTATGTACAACATCTCTTACAAATGTTGGACTATATTCAATTTAATTCTAAACACATGTTCTCAAAATAAAATTATTGGGCTATGCAGGGAAACTTTTGTACAAGTACCTTCAATTTCCTCTGAGAAGCACGAAGGAAAAATAGGAAAGGAAATCATTAAATGGGCTGCAAACATAACTTAAGAAAGAAAAGTTAAATCTAAGAAGAAAAAAATGCACCTACCACACTCAACCGCTTCCTCATCTTAGAACAGCCAGAAAAGCAAAGCATTATTGTTTAATACTTCATAAATAGGAAAAAAATGTAGCTATGTAAGCTACTCTAAAATCCTCCAAATAGCACCCATTATATCGAGGCATATAGCAACACACCTGCACTGAATTTAACTTGGTATTTAAATACACTCAAAGCTAGAAGAGGACAAAAAAAAAAATAGACACTGAAATGTTATGGATATTTTAAATTTCCTATCCGAGAGTCTTCCACTGTTAATGTGGTGGTAGTGACTGTTACCAGTTGTGATGAATCATCTCTTTGAAATTAATTGCACAGTTGGCTAATTCCCCTACATCAGCTGTAACCTAGTAGTTCTAAGAATCACGGGAATGAATGTGGCCCCAGTATCTTCCTACACATACAGAAGTAGCTGCTACTACCTTCAAAACGAGCCTTATGAAAGTAGATAAACACACCTTCTTTTTTTCTCTGACACTGTCCTAATACAATAAATCCACACATTTGCCTTACCTGTAATAAGCTATAAGGCTTTTGCCTCCTTGATAGGAGAAAGCATACATATTTACACTCATCTTTGGGCTAGTACAGAAAAGCAAAATAACTGTTATGAATTTGCATTCAAAAGACATGATATATGATTATCTAGATTCACACAGAGATTTTACAATCCACATCTCATTCAAATACCCTCTGGAACCTGGACATAAATATATAAAATTATATGTAATTTCAAAGAATTCCTACAAAGCATGTCTTCCCAGAGAACCTGATGAATTTACTCAAAGGATATTTTAAACTCTCAAAAGGTAGCTGATGTATCAAACAAAAGTTGGGTCAAAACCCTCCTAACTTTGGGTAACAAGAAGAGCTTTCCCCATTTCATCCTGTGAAATGGATCCAGAAGTGTTTTTTTTGCTGGCCAAGAATGCTGTGTTGCAGAACCACTTCTTGATACTCCTTTTCTCAAGGACATTTTTCAAAAAGATTAATTAGCAAGATTTCTCCACAGCATTTTTGAAGTCATTCCTACGCTTGAGGTGACTGCAATTTTAGCAGGCTGGCAGGTCCTTTAAAGCGAGCATGGTTTGGCTGCCCACACCTGATGCCTTAAGAGAGCGCAGACACTTTTGTGAGGTGAGAATAAAGGACCTTGGATCCCTTTTCCTCTCCTTCTTGAATTCTCTGAAGTGACAAACGCCCTGAGGTTGGATGTACAATGACAGGTTGGCTTTCTGAAGGTACTTACTAGTTCTTCCTCCCTCTCGGTGCTCAGGAGACTTCTGACACTTGTCCACACATGGGCAAGTTCCATGAGTTTTTTTCTGCAGTTCTAGTTGGCTTTCAATAGGCCGCAAAAATGTCTCCGTAAAAAAAAAAAAAAGGTGCTAATGGACAGAAACAGCTCCTAGCGACACATCTAAATAATTTCCTGAATGCAGTGAAGTTATTTGACTGGTTATGTGACCAGTGGTTGTGCATTTTTAAGGGTTCTATTTCGTATTTGATCAGTGAATATTAACCGACACGGGGAGGAGGCCTGGGGAGCCACGGTGGCAGATGGGGAGTTATGGTGGCCGAGCTGGGAGCTGAAAGGACCCCGGGCATCTGGCCTGCCCGTCCTCAGAACAGGGAGGGTCTTTCGCCTTCTGTGCTCTGAAGCTGTCTGGATTTCCCAGCGAGGCCGCAGATGCCAGAGAGCAGATGTCAAACTGTGCACAAACTGAGGCTTCACGTGAGGATAAAAGYGCAAGAGTTTCGAGCTCGTGGCAGTTGGCTGCAGCTGCACGGAGGGATCCTGCCTCTCAGCACTGCTCCTGGCTTTCCTGGGCTACTGCTCAATTTGAACAGAAGGAAAAGATGGGGGAAACAGCACCTCGTAGGCTATGCAGCTACGAAGCAGCCATCAACACGGGACTTCCAACTTGAATTCCTTTGCCAGAAATTCTACCAGGGAAATTGTCTGTCCCTCCTAAAACCACTTTTTTTTTTTTTTTTTTTTGCCTGGAAATTTCATTTGGGGATTATCACTAACTAATGCAGGTGTATGCATGCAGCACCTACTTGCAGACATATGCTCAGAATGTTCCAAATTTTAGAGACATGGAAAAAATAGGTATATCTTCTCAGACAGTAAAATTTTGTTAAATTGAAGCAGAGGAGAGAAAGAAAACAGAGATGTTTAGCAGGAAGGAACAACTAAGAGATTAATAAGGACTAGGATAAGAATACAGAACAGGAAATCGTTTGGAAAGGCGGATAATAAAAGTAGTGACAAACTGTAAAAAAGCAAGCACAGGACACATAGAACAAAAATACTGCAGAAAGAAATGCTATTAATTAAATGGCAAGTGATAAGAAGGAGGGGGGAAATACAAAGAAGGAAGTAGTCAGGGGACAGGTTCATGAAAAAAACAGTGAAGTTGTATCAAGATATAAATGGGAGAAAAAGAAATAGGAAACACAAGTGCAATGGAAACTTAGGAAGCATGTGTTTTTATTCATTTTAGAAAGACATCAATGCAGCCAGTATGCCTTACTAAAACAACTCAAAACACAATTACAGACATTGCATATTTTTTATGTATTTTAACTGAAATATATTTACATTTGATTTGGTGGGCCTCACCTAAACTGTCTTACTTATGAAGCTCAAAATCAGAGCCACTCCAGGAACTGGCCGAGCTTTTTACAACCACCCAGCACCAGATTACAATTTTAACCCTTGCTGACTTTMTTTCAACAGTGTTTCTATTAAAGAATATTTGTTTAACATTTCTCAGTCTAAAATGAGATCCAGAAGCTCTGTTCCAGCTTCTCAACAGAAGCCAGTTACACTCTCCCCTAAAATTCTATTACATTCTTGTAAACAAGAAATTGGGATGTGAAAGGACCTGCATTACAATGAATATATTAAACAAATGAAACACTCTTGATTTTGTTAGTGATGAACACACAGTTAGTGCCACAACATTCACACTGCTTTGCAGTTTTAATCCTACAGGGTTTTGTAGATCATATATATCTATTGTTGTTACCAGAAATTTTAAGGTGATGTAAATGAATCCTTTCATTATATCATCAGATATCACTATGTCTACTAAGATAATTTGGAAAATGTAGAAGGATGTCAAGGATGCTCCTGCACTGAAGCACAGACCAAGAATTTACAGGATTCATTTCCACCTCTGTTTCATGTGAATCAACTGTCATCCAGCTCCAGGTGACCTTAATTTCTTTGTGATAGCGGGAAGTTAGTATTTTTAAAGCACAGAGAAGTTTTGAGCAAACATGCTAACCTGTTAATTTAACTCTGAAGCTCTAGGGGTTTTTTTTGCTCTCAACTCCCTGCATGTGGGCAATCAGGAATCAAACACGAACACAGATAAATACTGAGAAGAAATGCAAAGTTAAATGTGTGCAGCAATTACAACAAGCAAGAGAGTCCTATGCGACATTTAGGCAAATGTTTCATCTTCAAATACAACTGGTATGAAACATTCATTCTCTTACTCTGTTTAAATTCTTCTGTTGGCAGAATATGATCTTCAATTCACAACACATTCATCTTTGGATAAACTGGGTTACATCTTGTTTGAATGAACACCATTTGGCTGCAGTTAAACATTTCTTCTTACTCATACAATGCCAATCACGTAAGGTAAATCAAAATTGAAAGTTAAACAGGTCTTAAGCCCTAGAAAAACTATATAATGACGACTTTGCCACAATAAGTATTTTAAATTCAGCATGAAATATATTGAGCAAATTATTTTCAAAGAAAAGATAATTTCTGAATAGCTCTGATTTATACGCTACCTACCTTGTGTATTTATATATAAATATACGCACAGGGTATGGATACACATATACATATAAGCAAGCACTGTGTTAGTTAATAGAAGTTACAGGTTACTAGTTACAGCCTAGTGTAAAATACAATGTTAACAATACTTCTCATAACAGATAGTAACATGAGAGAAAAACAGTAATTGTTATGAAGGCAAAATTATGCTGATATTATATTGAAGGCAAAATTAGGCTGATGCTGTATCTTGGCTGATATATTTATAGCTCCAAAGGACAGCAGAACAGTAACTAAATTATTTGCTTGTAATGTAAATTTACCTTTTCTTTTCAAAAGAAGAGGCTATTGCTGCTTTATCTACAAAATAAAGCACGCTGCAAACGCAAGCATCACTGCTTGCTGGCAGTGACTCTTACAGCCAGTGCATGACTGCTCCTTGCATTCAAGTTCACAGGCTTGGAATTAATAAAAAAATGAATTCTTCCCTGTCCTTGAGGCTCATGGCATTCCTCATTAGCCAAGGTGAAGTAAGRGGAGACCTCACAGAGCCAGCTCTGGGTACAAAGTTGTGCCTGTGCTACTGCTACTGAAAGCAGTGCTGCTCATTATTCCTCAGGAGTATCASACAAGCAGGTTTCTGCAGGGCTGGCATTCCATCACCACTCATAATCTCAGACAATTTCGAGCTAATTTCTTGCAGTTGGACACCTCTGTACTGCATGTCCCGCTGTGTCCCACCAGCTCCATTCACCCCCAGTCAGGTATAAAGCAGACTTCACTCTCCCAAGATGCAGAAGGTTATTCTCGTTAACACAATCTCATGCATCTCTATTCCTTTACTTTCATTCTATTTTTCTATTTTCTTTTCTTTGTTTTTATTTCCTCATATTTTTTCCTAGTGTATTTTTCCCATCATATTAAATGAACAATTAAAACTACTTTTGGCTGCAAAGTTGTGGGTGTTATGTATTGAGAAAAATGCTGAAAATGCTTTGTGAGTTTCACACTAACTCAGAGCCTCACAAGTTTGCACTAACGGCCTCAGAAATAACTATCAGCTATAATAATATAACTAAGAAATAATTATCAATTTTATCAGATAGGTCAGCACATCCAAACTGCCACTTGTCTTATGCACTTAAATCTTATTAAATATTAACAATGTTGAACTCTTTGAGATGGTTTTACATTGATAATAAAAAACTGTAATAGGTCAATGTTCATATGGGATTTGCATTCACCATTTAAAAAACTTTAACTAGTTTTTATATGAAAAGAAATCAGAAATTAAAAATGAGACTATAGTGCAAATACTGACTACTCAAACTCAGAATCCTGTTAATAGTACTAATTTAATCATTTCAAAGACCATTCTCTCTGGAGTTCTGCCTAGCAGGGTTTAAAGGCAGTTTTTATTCAACCATTCTTCCACTGTCCTTATTGTAGTAATTTCTCTCTTCCTTTATTATCAGCACTAAAATTCACTTTACTGCTTTTTTYCCCCCTCATTTCCTCATTTCTACTTTTTCCTGGACTTTCTCTTACTTTAATATTATCTTTGTTCCATGTAGCCTCCGGCTAGCTTATCAATTTCCCTCCACCTTACTCTCCGATAGGATCAAGCTACGTGCCCTCTCCCATTTCAAATAATAAAGTGTGATTTCACTTACCTTTCAATATATAATGTTTATTGTTTTACTTCCTCTTCTGACATTACACATATTAAAGGTTTTTCACTTCGGCTGGTGCAATATGAGAACGAGTCTGTTATGTCTTTCAGGACAACGACTACATTCTAGGAGAGGTGACTGTGTCTGCACAGTACTCTCTTTTACAGAGTATTATATTCACTTTACACATAGATACAATGAAACAATTGGCTTATGGCAGTGTCTTAAACTAAAACTAAGCATTGGCATTTCAATTATAAACCAATCCTTTTAATTATTTAAAATGAGCCTAGATTCATGTTCTTTTCAGTGTAAATCCATTCTTGTTGAAAAATTTCATGGCAAATTTCCTCTCCTCAGGATGTGCACATRTGGTCAGGATCACCAAAGCTTCTCTGGGCTTCCGAATTTATGGTACCCAAATATAAATGCATATTAATTACATCACATGACACACATTGCTAGGCTGATTAAGTATTAAAAAAATCAAAATTGGAAATAGAAAGAATTTGACCTTTCTTCTTGTAGACTTAGAATATGTTTCAGATAGATGGCTTTTTTCCTTTGAGACTGGTTAAATGCAACCAACTCTTTCCCAGTTCCAGAAACTGCCATAAGGGGAGAGACAAAAAGTACTACTGCCCTGGAAGCCCTCTAAAGAAATCAGAGCTGATCCACATTTTCTTGATATTTAGGAAAAATGAAATATTTCTTCTCAATTCTCCCTATTAAAACCAAAGAAATTTGATTGGGTTTCTTTCTCATTACAAAGTGTGGGATCTATGGGATGAATCCACTGAGCAGAGGGAACTGACACCCTGTTCTACTGACCACGTCTCAAGAAAGCTCCCTAGAGTAACTCCAGCCCTCGCAGGAAAGGGCCTTTTATTAGCATCTCTGTTTAAGTTCAACAGGTTTTCATCTTTTGGCACCCGTAAGGAATATCAGCTGGCAAATTGCCCTTTCCATCCCAACTGCTAAGGAAATTTAGATCACAGGACTGGATGGGGTCAACTACAACAGCAAGGAATCTTTCCATATGTAGCTTGTTCAGATCTACAGAACACTGTTTCCCTCACAAAACTACCCCTCTAAACACTGACGAACACTACACCAAGCTGAATGCTAGTAATACAAGACTAAAAACCAGAGGACTCARGCATTCAGCCACTGTCCTACTTCTTCATATTTTATATTTATTTTATATAAATTTATATATTTATTTTATGTATTTTATTTTTTAATTGTTAATATTAGAGGTCAATAGTGGGCGATGGTCCACAATACAGAAAATGACAAGAACACCAGGCCCTTTTTCATCTTCTCCATGTCACCTTCCCCACATGTTTCTGAATAGCCTGGGAATATGTTCACAGAATCACAGAGTGGTTGAGGTTGGAAGGGACCTCTAGAGATCATCTAGTCCAACCCCCTGCTCCAGCAGGGACACCCAGAGCACGGGGCAYAGGGTGGAGTCCAGGYGGGTCTGGAAGATCTCCAGAGAAGGAGACTCCACAACCYCCCTGGGCAGCCTGTGCCAGGGCTCTGTCACCCTCACAGGAAAGAAGTTCTTCCTCACACGGAGACGGAACTTCCTGTGTTTCAAGTTATACCCATTACCCCTTTTCCTGTTACTGACCACCACCAAGAAGAGTTTTGGCCCCCAACTCCCCAAYTCAGCTCTGCAATGCAAGATTTTCCATCATCTCCCAATTTGGCAAGAGTTGGCAAGCTGCTGTGCACAAATGTGGGCACGAGTTCCACATCTCGGTTTCAGTGCCTTGCTTCCTAACACAAAGACACTTCCCAGCTTTAAAGAGATCACCAGGCTGCAGAGCTTCTTCCAGATCCCCTGAAATTCTCCTGAGAAGACAGACAAGTGCAAGCTTTTCCTGAGAGCACCCTGAGCAACATTTTATTCATGACAAGAATTTTCTGTAGATGAATTCTTGTCCCTAACATATCTCATCTGTGAAGAGCCTGAAATTCCCTTTCAACACCAAAAACATGTTTAATCTTTGAAAAAAAGTGGTGGATATCCACTCAGAACAGCACTCCTCCTCTGCCCATGGAAATCTGTCAGCCTTAGCAGCAGATTGTCCTAAGATATAAAGAAAAGAGAGAATGGCAAATCCCTATTACCTTTCTGTCCTTCCTCTTTCCTGAGGCACTTCTGCCTTCTAAACAACACTAAGCTGGACCTTCCTTTTTTCAAGAAAATCTAAAAGAGATCTGTAATAGGTACACTGCTCAACCCCAAGGCCCTGTGGTGTTTTAAACGAAAGTAGAGGAACAGAGTTCTTCTCACTTGTTTAAGCTGGTTAAGACAAGGTAAATGGGGAAAGCAGAGAGAAAAACAGCACACATGATCCTGCGGCCCTTCTCGGGATTGCAAGTTTGGCAATTCCCAACCAAGTACAGCTTGCTTACTTGGAAGGGTGAGCTGCAGCTTGTAAAACCTTTCATAAAAAAAAACAGTAAAAAGATGCCATCTGTTATACAACAAATCATGCAGCGTTGCTGCAGCAGCTGATTTACCTCTTCAAAAGCACCAGGGTCACCTTATTTGAAGGCTCCTGTTCGGGGACTATGCCCACGCAAGAGCAGTGGGCAGAAATAGCTATACCCTGGGATCAGAAACTTTTCCAAAATTGGGGCACAGCAACTTCACCTAGAAGCTAGAGAAACAYCATATTCACTGCAAGCTAGAGGACCTCCTCAGGGTTCTGAGCTATGTAAATTGGAAGTGCTGCAGTGTAACCATGCAGTTTCCTGTTAACGAAATTACRGGGCTAATTGAGGCTTTTGGAGTTAATGACATCATTAGCATTTATCATCAAATAGTGTAATGGAATGAAAGCTAGAAAAATATACTTGAGGATTAAAAAACTAACAGTAATTATCGAAGTTAGGAACACAAAAGCCATGGCAAGGAGTTAGGGAAAACTGCAACAGAAACCTCAGTGAAAAGCTCTAAAGTTAAATGAATTTGTTTTTTTTTCTTTTTTTTTTTTTTGCAGTGTGCCAACATCCACTGTTTGCCACGGTATCCATACTTTTTGTTTTAATGATAGAGGAGGAAAGATGTTTGGAAATTTTAGACCGGTTTCTGAATATTTCTAGCTGAACTTGCAAACATGTTTGTATTTAAGGTTTAGATCCTACTGAAACGTTATAGTTTCATACATTGTACTCACTTTGTTATGAGTCTGTATAACTGAAAGAAATAACAGGTCAAGTAAAATATGCAATAATACTTAAAACAGATGTTGATGTAAATTCCAGTGGAAAGAAAATATTTGTTTCAATGTATGTGCTTGCTTAGAGCTTATTTTTCTTATATTGTGCAACTACTGCGTTTTAAAGCAGAGACTATTAAAAATGAATTTGTTTAGAAAACAGTAAGAAAAAGTACCAAGAGAGCCTATAAAAGAACTGAGTGTCTTGCCCTAAAAAAAAAAAATCATAAAAAAAATTTAAAAAAAATCATCAGCCTTATGGTGGAGGGAAGGGAGAACATCAGACCTATTATCTCTCTCTATATAAATTTCACTGTATTGATGCAGTCCAAATTATATAGACTTTAGAGTTCTCTAAATATTCTCTAATATTTCAACAGGAAAAGAACACTCCTTGACCTCTGAAATATTATATATCAAAACATTAATTGGGCTTAGTGCTTCAAAAACAAAGTCAGATGCTTGGGAATGACTTTTGGATGGCTCTTAAAGTTCTAAGCTTTAATTTCAGTTATATTTTTTTTCCTACTGATACAAAGTGATCAAGGAGTTATTGTTCCCTGGGGAAATGCATCTTCTATTCACAAGGCTGAAACAAACTGCTCTTTTATAAGGTTAAAGATCAGGATTATGATTTCTATTCCAGGTTAACAGACTTACATGATTTTCTGTTGGAAATTTTCAGGGGCTGAATCTGCACTTCTGGTCTTCTCAGTGCAAATCTCCTATAAAATAGGAGGTGGTGAGGAAAGACACAAACTCCTCAATTTTTACTGCAAGTTTGGGATTAATAAACACTTAACATCATGAGACTATTGCAAAATATTCAAAAGGCTTTATAAGAAATTAACTTAAAACAATCTATTCGCATTCTAAAAAATTAAATCTCGAGCCTCAAATTTTTGTAAGGTTTCCAGAAACCTGCTGCAGTTCTTATTCCTGCATAGTACATCAGGGTGAATACAGATACTGATGTGCTATTTTCCATATGGTTTCTCTTTCAGTCTGGATCAGTGTCATCCTATCAGTTTTTGTCATTATTAATTCTAGCCAGACAAATAAGGAAATCCAAGTATTTCAGCAATGGGTTTCCAAGTTCAGTTGTCTTGCTGCAAGTGCAGGTTCATCATACCGATGTAATCTATGACAACTGTGCTGACTGAAAACTCTGCAAATAAGTGTCTTTTTTGACTATAAAACGTAATGCAACCATGCCTCTGAAGAGCTCACCTCTCCTGGAAATGCTTTGAAGGGATTAAGCCTGCTCGGGGATTGGCATCACCTTCGTGTTTGGCCTGCCACCAGGTTGCATCATCCTGGCTCATGATCTGAAGGATATCTCCTTTTCTGAAAGCAAGTCCAGCTTCTTTACAGGGAATTGCTTTATCCTCATTAGGATCATAGTCAAACAGGGCTCTGATAAACATCTGAAACAAAGAGTGAGTGTTCTTGCTTTAGAATTCACATATTAAATGCAGTCCAAAGGTAGCTTGCCTTTTTTTGCTTTTACTATTCAAAAACATTGAGTTAAATAATCTAATAAACATTTACTGATATAAGGCATCCATATGGAAGTCTCACATTAGAAGATAATACAGCAATGTTTAATTCATTGCTCCTGAGACCAGACTTGGCACCTGGTAAGGCTAAAGGATCCATCTCCCAAAGGTAAAAAGAAATTTGCAGGTAAACGGTAGCAAGAGGAACAGGAAAGAAGAGAATTTTGAACTAAGGTGCCCTGAAATACCTTCTGYCCAGTTTAGGATGGGAGAAAAGAAGTATTTGGAAGTAGGTCAGGTCCTAAGAGCAGACTGCAAACCGTCTTTTTCAATTTGATGGCTGCAGAGTTTGAGTCTTAAGAACWGAGCTAAACCTACCTGTAAAGCCAGCATATGAGTATGCAAGTGTACAGTGCCCTAAAAATAATCACACCAGAAAATCTGAGGCCTGAGATATAAATAAAATCTTGGTTCTGCCTTTAAAGTAAAGGACTTGAATGACGAGCATGACAGTTACTGCAATAGCTTCTGAAATATTCTTAAGGAGTTACCTACCTTGCCTTCCTTTGCTGGGGCTTCTTCCTTCACACTAGGTATAATTTTAAACGTAATTGCTCCTTGAGATTGAGCCTGGGGAATATTTTAAAAGAAAATGCACTGAGAATTTAAATCTACATTTTAAACAATATAATAAATCTGAAGAGGAAGGAAAATTCCAATTAATTTTAAAATACTAAAATTACAATGAATTTGTCCTCTCACAAGCACGATTCATGGAGTTTGACAGCTTCACAATACAGACTGCGAACCGCAAAGAGCACAGGTAGCCACTCGTTTATTTGGCATCACAGGCAGGTAGGGAAGGAATGTTAAAAATTGGGAATTACATGTTTCAGAGGTACCCGTTCCGCACTGAAGAGCAAATGTGACAGTTAAAATCTATGCATATTAGAAGCAACTGCAGGGTCCCTGGCAAAGTATGGAGATCCCTGGAAAAATCCACTAACATCTCATTTTTCAAAAAAAAAAAAAGCCCGATAGAAAAACTCAAATAGGCTTGTGCCATATTTATCATATAAAACTACTGAGGGGATTTATTCTTTTGGCAAGTTAAAGAAGCTCGAAAAGAAAAACATTTTTGAATAGACTACGTGTACTAAATGGAAAAAAAGCCCTCCTCTATAAATCTTAAAACAAGTTAGCCATCATCAACCACCTCATCCATTCATCTTTCCCTATATCCCACTTAAAGCGTGTCTGGCTGCTTTTGCCTTATTAACCACAATATATTCCCAGTGCCTCAGTGACATGTTGCTATTGAAGGAAGTGCTAATCAGCTGGAGACTCTGCTGCTATTGCAGGCGGCCGACAACTCCCCTAAAGCCAGCGGAGTGCAAGAGACAGCCAAGGACTGCAGCAAAATGGAAACAGGCCTGTCCACCACCGAGCGAGACACCGAGCGTGTCTGGGATCCAAGAGCTCCCTGTTTGCCAAGCAGCAGCCAAGCRCTTATTGCCCCAGCCCGAGGACTGGAATCAATAATTCTGCTGCTTTGGAAACAGGCTCTGAAGTAGCTTTTGATGTTTATATGGCACCTTGAGGAGGTAAATGGGGAAATTGTTCACACCTTTTCTRGTGCTATTGTGTTCCTGGCGATTTTTAAATATTAATTTTACAGGAAAATATGTTTCTTTGGGGAACACAAAACCATAAAGCAACTATGCATATTGCTGGGCTAACACTTAAAAGGGATCATTTTGGGTACTGAACCAAACCTGTAAGACATCACTCACTTCAGCAGGACAACCATACATTTATGTATGACTAAACTGTGAATATAAAGAACTGTCGTCATCATCACGAGCTTCTTTGCTGCAAAAACATCAAATATTTCTGAAAAATCTCAAATAATTTAATTTCAGCTCCATAAGCAAGTCGTTAGGTTGACTTTAGGAATTGCGTAGGTCAGAAGACAGCAAACAAGACATATRTCACTATAAACTGTGAATCAATATACTACTAATATAGCCTATTATTTGATTACATCCAGTACATATATATAATGACATTTTATTTTATTGTGGAATTAATGCAATAATAATAACGAAGATTAAAATGATTTGAACTCAACCAATCAGCTCGTAACTTAAACTCTAGTGTATACAGTGATGCTTGCAACATATTCATGGACTTATTATTATCATTAATTCCTGAGTTATGAGGAGGACTTATGGACTTATTATTATCATTAAATCCTGAGTTATTAACTCCTGAGTCAATTCCTAAGAGAACTCCTGAGCTAATTCCTAAGAGAAAGGAAGTACAGGTTTATAAAAGATGCTACCAAAAGAAAAAGCAATATTTTAGAATATACTTTTTCTAAGAAATACACCAGGAACAGTAAGTCATATTACTKTTTCTTGACTCTTCTAAATTCATCCTGAAATGTTAAGTACTTACCAAAATGTGTATTATTTCTTCAGGTTTTTTATCATCTACAGGAATCCCATTGACCTCCCTGAGTTCATCACCGACATGTATAAGACCTACAGAAAGAAAAGAGGAGTTAGTAAATGGAAATTCTTTGTAATGTGAAAGACGCTATCAACTTTTTTTTTTTGGTATTCGTCCATTTTAAGCTCTAACTGAAGGGCATATAAAGGAATATATGCTGAACAAAACAATAGATAATGTCCTCACAGAAAGCCATGAGATAGTTGATTTATTCACCCCCCTTCCTTCCTCCTGAAAACTAGCCCCATTGTTGTATGACTTTTCCAGACTGTCTTGCATGCAGATGTTTGAAAGATGTTTGTGCCAATTCTCCTTCCACTCACACTACTTTCTTACAAGTTGCAAGTATTGCAACGATGGCTTYGCTAATTTAGAGGCACAAATGCTTCCTAATTTAACAACATATATCTAGATTTATTCCTCATAGCTGCTCTCAGTTGCCTTCAGTGGAAACAGACAGGCATCTTCAGAGGGTAATTGTCAAGTTTTTGTGGATTTTAAATATCCCAAGCAACAGGAGTCAGGGGTGTGCTGGTATTTTGACAGTCACCAGCTGAACCCCCAAATGAATACACTACAGCTTTCAAATATTCTCCTAAATGATTTTGATTACTTCARCAAGAACAGCCAATGGAAAAATGGGCAGTAAAAGTCACTCTCCCAACAGAAGCAAAACCAAGTTTAACAGTAGTGCCTTCTGCGAGGAAAAAAGGAAAGGAGAGAATACAACAGTTGGTGATGTTAATATGAGTTCTTTATGATAGCAGCCACCCATGTAGGTAAATTAGTTTATTCTTTTTATATTAGTCAGATACCACAGAGCATTAAAAAGACGCCTTGATTCAATAGCTCTTAGAAATTATTTCCACAGGTAATCTTTCTCCTGAATTTCATTAAATGTGAGGGCTCCCCTAGGCAGWGGGAGTGCCACAAAGTAGTTCACTTTCTGAGCCCAATGCATTGTGCTTTCAAGAAACAGTCCCCATRCATTAATATTGCTTCATTTTTCCATCTCCTTTGATCAAAATTTTGTAAAGGTCACTGTTTCTCTGTTGAAAAAGTTTGACTAAAGTAGAGAATCACTCAATAATGAAGTAAAACTACATTTTTGATGACACTCTTGAAATATAGTGTAGTTTAAACGAGCAAGATGGTTTGAATAAAACTGGAGCTGAATCCAATTGTTCTCTAGAATTAAGACCTCTGAGGCTTGTCAGGAAATGACATTAAAAAAAATCCCTAGCTTAATCTAAAATGTAAAATGATGATTTTTTTTGTCTTTTTTCCACTCACAAGTAAGAAAAATATAGAGAGTTTCTTAGAGAAACATCCAAAATCTCATATAAAGTAATGCAGTAAGTTATAATTTGGCTTAGTGGATGTCTTTAATTGTAAACTAATGATGCTACACAAAAAAAAAAAAAAAAAAGAAAATCAACAAAAATCTGCATCTAATAGCTCAATTACACTCTGTTACAAGTGCATTGGAGAAACAATTCAATAAGAAATACTTTCACTAGTACTGAAACATCACTTTGGAAAACTTTCCAAATCTGGAAAAAACTTCATTTTTTGTCATACTGCTGTATTTCATGCATACAGAATATTTTCACTTCATCTCATTTCTTTCTGGGTTATGTAATTTGAAAGACTAGAGGCAAGAAGCAAYGCCTTACCACTTCGGTCTGCAGCACCTCCACGCATTATCCTGGCCACTACAATTGCCCCAGTATTTTCATCTCTTTTAATAGTAGCCCCCTTCAAAAAAAAAAAAAAAACATTAGTTTGAATGTAAGTTTAATTCACCAACCTAAAAAACATTTAGTATGTAACTGCAAACCTTGATACAGTACTGATAAGCCTGAAAAAGCCTGAAAGGGCACCTGTTCATAAAACGGACACACAAAACATTTTAAAACATAATTTTACAATAAAATATAACACTGCACTTGGCATTTGGAACTGCCTGGACACTCACTGACAATTATTTTCCTTTTTTGACATCAGAGGTTTACAGTGTTACCAAGAGACGAGCATAAACTTGGGAAATCCTCCTGTGCTCCAGTGCTTACCTGTGGAATACAGGAGAGACAATGCAGAGAAGCAGAACACTTCCTATATTAGTCATGACTGTTTTCACACTTTACATTAACACACTGGAAGACATTTAGGTTAAATGACATCACATGGTTAAATTGCTAGCGAATAGCTGTGTAGACCATTAAAAGGCCTTTGTAACTAGAACTACGAATGTGTTCTGCAAAGAGGCACAAAGTGACAACTTTGAGTCCTGCAGAGCGGCAGGAATAAGCAAGAGAAGAGTGGAAAATATTTCTTAGAATATTTATGGTTATACTAATGTAGTCATATATATTATGTTGTTCTATATTATATATGACATCTATATATACATATAAGTGCTATGCAAACTGTATTTATTGCAAACAGAGAAAACTGCCTCAGGAAAACTTATACACTCACCACAATTTATACAGTATTATCTTCAGCAAAAGCTCTAAAAGAAGTCAGCACTCTCAGTAAAATCGTAGAGCTGCATATTGTCCATTTTAAGTTATGCCTTAGATAAATCTGTGTGCAATTCTAATGGGAAGCACTGCAACTCCGGCATTTGCTCAACTTGGCCTTACATACTGCTTATAATGCAATTAAATTGGTCGAAATTTGCTTGCCTTCCTTATCATGACCTCATTCCAGCTTTCAGTAAGTCTGAGAGCTTAGAAGGAATTATAAATGATTAGCTGCAATTAATCTCACTTCAGAAATTCATGACTTTGGACTTCTGTATAAAAAGCATTGAGCACCATTATCCATTCTGATCTCCCAGCTGCAGCTATTATTTTGAGGTTTATTACTAATATCTGAAAAGTAACATCTGTTTAAAAGTACTAAGCATCTTTTATGATTATATTAATAAAAAAAGGGCGACATTACGGTGCTAGAACCAAACAGAGGACATTGTCCACATACAGCAGAGACTCCCATTCGGCACTAAAGTGTTTTGAAAAAACACTGCTTTATGCCTACTACCTACAAGTCAACAATATTATATTTCATCCAGTACAAGTGCAAACCACGACTGGCAGCCTTCCACTGGGCTCCCCTGACCACCACATCCCCCATGGTCATGTCTGAAAATGGTCACTACTGCACCTTGGGTTTAGACCAGCCCTAGGAAAGACCCTGGAATCAAAGGGAGTATTGGCCAAGGGGACATCTGGCAACGATGATAAGGCACTTGTCAAAGTGCAACAGTTGCTTTATGCTCTAGGCACTTACCACTAGCAATACATTGGCACAAAATGAATTCTAAGCACAGATTAACTGACCTGAGAGAAGTTGTAGAAAGTCAAGGTAATTTGGATTTTTCACACAAAGAACAAAATCTAGTTATAGTTTAAACAAAAAATATTAAATCCAACTTAGCTAATTGAAAATAATTCCTTCCTGGCAAACTCAAAGATCAAGTGAGTGGGCAGCCCCATAAGAAGCTACATTTGTGATTTTTGCTGTACCTACAGTAAACATAGGAAAAATAGAGTTCTTCATATCTCCCTCCCCTTAAATTTAGAATACTTAAAAAGAAATCAAAGAGATTTCTTCTTGAATGCCCGGAGACTTGATTTTCAGAAAAAGCAGTTTCTCTTGTACTGCTGCCAACTCTGCTTAAACTATGAGGTATATATAATCTGGCAAGAATTTCTTATTATGAGATGTTCAGCTCCAGTACTTGCAGTTACATGTGCAGCACAGCTCCTCATTTAGAGCTTTAAAAATGGGAGAAGGTTAGGCTGGACCTTGAGAGCTGGAAAATATTTTGAGTGTTGCTGGCCAAAAGTGTAAGTTACCCTAAATGAGACATATACAGATGTAATAGCATAGTTCAGTTGAAAATACTTTTAAAGGGAAAAATAAGGAGTTTGGGAGACATATGGTGATCAGACTGAGAAAAAATTTAAAGGTGTACCATGCAAAAGCACTAAAAATAATACAAGCTCCGTCAGTGAAGCTGCCTCTTCATTTTTTTTTTTCCATTTTTAATGTAATGACACAGATTGGTGAGCACCATTTAGGGTTTCACATTTGTGAGCATTTTTATTTATCTGCTTGTTCCAGAATATCAATATCATAAGCCTTTCTTTTTCAAAGACAGACAGGCCAGCCTGTAAAATAAATCATGGATAAGGGCATTTGTAACACCAGTAATATTTTTGCACACTTTTCTGTTAAGACACTGAATGCAAATGAGACCTTCAATAAAACTTATTTTAGTGCATTCACACTGAAYTTAATATTGAATTTAATGCATTCAGTATTGAAAATCAGTTACCTACCTTATAGAGAACAGCTATTTTAAAAGGTGCTGTCTAAATTCCACTCCTGGAACACTACAGGCTATGCACACAAAAGCCAACTCCTGGCAGTACCCACTGAGGTTGTCCCTATAGCAGGTTAGTCCCACCTATAAAACAGATCGATTTTATTTCGTTCATCTCTCCTAAGAGCCCAGCTACAGGACGGTGACTAAGATGCACAGGAGGCTGCAGACTCCATGACAGCAGAACATGAAACACTCTTCCCCCCAGCAACTCATCTCACCCCGGTTTAGCTCTGGAAGCCAGGCAAGTACCTGGTTCAAACGAGGTGTCCAGGCTCCTCCTGCCGTTGCTGAAAAGCATCAGGCAGCTCAGGAGAGTGCATCAGCCTTTGTCAGAAGGGGCATTTTAGAGGGGCAATGATTCWAACCTCAGGAGCTGCCTATCTTTTCTTGACTAACAGGCCCTGCACAAACATTAGCTCCCACGTGGCCAAATCTGTGTGAGATGAATCTGTGTGGTGAGGAGATCCGCAGCCAGCGCTATCCAACGTGGAATCGGAGTCGGGAGCCAGGCCACAAGCCGACACAGGCCACCAAGTGAACTAACATCTCGCAGCCCCCCTGCACATTTCAGATATCAGCAACATTCACCAGGAAGACCCAAATGGCTGGAAAAAAACCTAACCTGTGGCACAAGTAAAAATCTTCCAAGCCCTCTGATAAAAATGCTAGGTGGGTGAATTCTGCACTACCTCTGGAAAGGAGGTGTCTCTAGTCCTGCCTACATAATAAGGCTCAGGGAAGTTCTAAATCACTTCATTGAGACAAAGCTTCCCAATATGTAATTTCAYCTCACTTGAGTGAAACTGTGAGAATGCCATTTGCCAATAGAGCAGTAATATATACATTTAAAAAAGAGAAAAAAAGTGGAAGGATGAACTGAAAGTTTGAATCACCTTCKGCAGAAGGACTGGGAGAGAAGTTAAGCAACGATTTTAAACCCTTTGAAATGTGGCCTTGAGAAAGCCTCCACAATCCACTGTGTTTCCTTCTCAACAGTCTTCAATAATACGTGAGCAAGGGCTTGGAGCACCAGAGAGTTCTTAAATCAGAGAAAAACACGAACAGCACAAGAGGAAATAGGGTGCAGATTAATCAGGCGTTAGATCTATTCCAAAGGAGTTAAGGGAGTGTCCAGTTTTCTGCACACCATACTCCAACACGTGCATACATATATACAACGTATGCAAAGGAGATACAGTCAGGAACTCCCAGCATGGGCAGCTGATGTAAAGCTTCCCACTTTGCAGGAAAGAAGATGAAACAATCCTCTCCCCACAGCTTCCTTATGAAGAAAAGTTTTACAGACAGAAAATTAGCATGATAAGAAGCTACTGCACTGCAGGATGRCACAATTCGCAAACTCACTCAAGGTTTTAGTAGCAAATCACATGTCAAATGTGAAACCATGTGAATTAGGATTTTACATCATTAAGATTTTCTCACAYAAATTCAAATAGAACAAGAATATTTTCATTAATACTAAAAGTTGTTCAATTGGAACTCATTTCATATGGTATGTTCAAATTTCTGTGTTTCAGAACTGATCTTCTTTCTGATACCGTTTATTTTCTTCCTTAAAGAATATACCCTTGTTAAAAAGTAAAATAAATACAAAACCCTTAATAAATAGGTCCATGATTTGGATAGTTGGGAAAAAACATTTAGTATGTTAAGACCAATTAAGCATATTCTTGGTAAGATGGTTGGATTCAATGATCTCAGRAGGTCTTTCCAACTATAATGATTCTATTGAAAAGTTTACACGGGTCAAATTTTTAATGGGGTTCAGGGGCATCTACAGGCAGTTAATACTAAAATTCATTTCCTATTTACTGACGTGAGATATTCATCAAGAACAAGAGCTGATACGAAGATATCTATGGTCAGACAAGCTGCCCCTGTATATCTAACACAGGCATCATTCTCTCCTTGTCACCTCAAACACAAAATCACAGTTTTCTCAAAGTAACTTTGCAGATATTTCTTCAGCATCATTGTCCATTAAAACAAACATTCAGTATAACATAAAACAAAGCTTTTGCTGGTTTGCAGAAGGAAAAGGAATAAGGTTAAATTTTATACAAGATGACTCTGCAGCAAATAAAAATAACCAAAACAGTAAAACATTTTCATATTCTTGTAACACAACCTAGGTTTAGCCCTTTTATTTTTCCAGATATCCCCATGAAGATATTAACTTTCTAGTATTCATAATCCAAAGTACAACAACAGACATCTTAAATTTGTCCAGATTTCAATCGAAGTATTTTAAAATATGTTTTCATGCTCTCCTTTCAGTGTATCAAAAGGTCACTTTTTTTACATGAACAGACACAGTTCATGACAAAGGTCAGCATTTCTTCGGGGATTCATTCTCCTCTCTTTTTGAAAGAAGTCTCTGATTCAAATTCAAGATAAATGATGAATATATTATTGATATAACTACTCCGAGCAGCCCACAAACACCATAAATGAACAAATTTCCCTTACTCATTTGACATACTTTATTAATAATAGTTGAAAAYGTTATTCACAGTGTAATTCACACACAGTGAAGTGTCATTCAATAAGTATATTACTCAGTGTAATACATAACGTGGACAATGCTCTCCTATTCGTATTTCTAGTTACTGCTACCCATTCACGTTCATAAACAGAACACTCTGTACCCCATGCACACACACAGAAATCCCAAACAAATGGCTGGGTGACTTACCAACGGTTCCCTGTTTTTGACAAGTCTGATTATTTTAACCGAATCTTCTTCCTCATCGATATCGTCGGGCATGGGAGGCAACACAGGATCGTAGTTCTTCTGAGCCACGGTATCATGCACAGAGAGCAAAGCCTGGAAATGTTACAGGTCAACATATTATTTGTCAGCTGAAAACTATAAAAGACAAAACGGAGGAAGTTATTTATAGCGTTACTCTGATAGTGTCGTGCAGGTTGACAATGTAACTCCCATAACTTTGACACAGGTCAAATGGGGATGAAAGAACTCCATAAAATAAATATTTTCATGTACACAATGTATGCATCTAATAACCATGGATAAAATCCATGTCTTCACACTCATGAAAACTCCAAGTGTCTCACAGAGTAGTTTGAAAATACAACAACTATGATTAGGAGAAAAGCCTCCAGTGAGCAATAATGTCATTCTAGGAGTCCTACAAGAAAGTTTCTTCAATGCACTCTGCAACCCTGTGAATCAAACAGGCAAAGTTAAGTGTCTGCCAGTATTTCTGTTCAGGCACTAGGTACCTGAGATCTGGCTGATGTCCAACCAYTCCCTTCAAAGGAACTCTGCCCTTCCTCGGCGACTGAATCCCTTTTGCACTCCCTTTCATATCAGCAGTTATTTTAGGAATTTTTAATTTATCGTGGAACTTATGGCTGAGATTGAAGAATATATTGAAGAAGTTATTTGGTTTAGGCAGGTGCTTATCAACCATCTGTCCCATGTCCTGCCTCTTTGTTTTCTCTTTTGTCATTGCTTCTCCACTTTATGCATGGCTTGAACAACAAATTCTTCAAAACTTCTTTCAAAGAAGAAAAATTTTGTCCTGACAAAAGGACTCGGTTTTTAAGAATGAAATAAATTATGAACTTGCAGAATTTCAAGAATCTTGAAAGTTAAAGGAGGTTGGAAAGCTCATTCTCTTAATTTTCTTAATGATCTAAAAGCACGTCAGCTATAAYCTCAAATTCACAGCTTTTTCTAGATACATAACTCTTAAAAACCTTTTTTATTTTGAAAAGTCCTCATTATTTGTAACGCCTTTTAAACTGTTGGAAAATATAATGCATTTACTTTCCAAGCTGAAACTATATATTATAGTTGGCATAACAGTAACCACCAAACTTATAACTGTTTCCATTTCTTTCAAATGCTTCTGTTTTTAAATAGCTGCTCTTGAGCATTTCACATTTTGACTGGATATTTTTGCACAAGTTTTTGCCAATATTTTAAAAAGCCACAGTCCGAAAAACAAAATGAATCTGTAAATTGATAACTTCCATACCAGAAAAGTGAAAGAAAAACAGCTTTGTAAAATGCTGACATGCTTAGGATTAAAGCTGTATGTATGATCCTTGTTAACATGGATAATATCAGAAAGTATTTATTAATGATTGTTAAAATCAAGCATTTCTACCAACTATTATAGTGATCAAGAAATTCCTTCCATAAAGAACAGACTCAGGCTATATTTCTCTGATAATAGTTTATTTGCTAATTAATGAAAGACAGATAATGTTAGACAAGGCATTCAGTCA
Organism: Nothoprocta perdicaria; assembly: GCF_003342845.1. Classification (NCBI taxonomy): domain Eukaryota; kingdom Metazoa; phylum Chordata; class Aves; order Tinamiformes; family Tinamidae; genus Nothoprocta; species Nothoprocta perdicaria. The sequence goes on along the minus strand of NW_020455832.1, from coordinate 3,441,634 downwards.
GAGGCTGTATGTTGATCAAGGTAATATACATTTTTTTAAAAAGAGGCACTTCCATTATCTTATTCTGTATTTCTTTTCTTGAATGGGGGAGASAATAAACAACTGCAACCAATTTCCAAGCTACGCAAGCTACAAGCTATGATATTAAAAGCAGGGGATAGAGTATAAGGTAAAYTTAACATTTGGAAAGTTACTTTTTAAGCTGGGTTTTCACCAGTATAAGCACAAAGGAACCTCACGCTGCTTCATGAGAATTTGCAATTGTCCTACTGATTGCTAGGTATATTTTACATTTGGATGACTGTGTTTCAATGTTCTGTAACTAACTATACAAGTTTTTTCCATCTCAAGATACTATTTACCATCAAAATTTTGCAGCTCACTTCCACCAAAAGTTTGGTTTTACTTCAAATCTGAGCTAACAACCTCAGAGACTAACCATTATGGTTCCTGCTGGAAACATGTATTAGGAAGAATTACATAGGTAAAACATATGCAATCACATGCAATCCTGTAAAGATGTATGTGAAATATCAAAGAAATGCCAAAATGAAATTAGTGTTTATTTTTACTGTAATCTACTTTTATTTTAAGCTACTTAGAGYTAAGACATCTAAAACTAGTATTGTACAATTACATTTTTCCACAAAATTGGAAAAGCAAATAATACAAATACAAAAAAACCCCAAAATCTTAAATATGAAAACRTAATTGCAGAACACTAGTTTTAGATTTTTTGTTTTTAAAAAAAAGCCTGGGCATGCTCAAGGACTGGTTTGACCTGAGGAGGTTCTGTATTTCAGTTTAAAAACCATCAGGCAGACAGAGACAACAGATGAAAATAATCCCAGTACCATTTCCATAGCGCAAGGCAGCAACTTAAAAGACGTGCAAAAGAAAATGCCCCTGCGAACGCAATGCGCGCCGCAACCTCTGCCCAGCACGAGGAAGAACCGGGCTGGTTCCCAACGTGCTCCCAGGGAGCAGGGCGTCCCTACGTGACTCCCTGCTCCCAGGGCCGGGCCGGGCTCTGGACACAGCGGGAATTGGGTCACAGGGCCCAAGCACTACCAGGCCAGGCCCATCCCACTTACCTATCGAGCTCTTTTTCGCTCAGAACAACTGGAACTTATCAACTCCTCCTCTCCTCCCCCAAAACACACCGTGCCACAACAAGATTTCAGTGTAAGACCCTTTCCCCAAACTTTCCTGTTATTATATCTAAGAGCAGACACACGCTTCAGTGCACGGTAGCAGTGGCAGAAGTGACATGTGGTTCCTCGAGGAGCTCCTGTCCTCGCAGCCCCTTTCCACAGCTTGCTCTCCTGCTTCCTTCAACACTCTGCTCTCTGCCCTCTATAATTAATCTGCAGGCAAAACGTAAAAGTTATTTTGGTTTTACTTAAAGWATTCAACTAAAAATGATCAGAACGTGACCTCAGGAGAACTGTCATACATTTCAAGCACACAAGTAAACAACCATATTCACAGACTTAACAGGACACTTCTTCAGCAGCTTCTTTGTAGCGTGTGTTTAACTTAAGGTATTGTTAGTCCAAATAACTGTGTATCAGATCGGGCTGTATATAAAAGTTACAGATTTTCTTAAAAGCAAAGAAACGCCAAGAAATCAAACAGAAACCTGTCCCGAACAAGCTTCCCAAGGAGGAACTGTGCAAAGGCAGAAATAATCTCTTTTTACACAGCAGTGACTGACTGATGTCCCACACCTTTATATCTAGGATACTAACTTTGGCCTCCCAGCAAACTGCATGAAGTACAGACACTTTTGGGGTTTTTTTTTGTTTGTTTGTTTGTTTTGCTTTGAAATACAGAGCTCTTCAGAACCATGTGTGTATGAGCTGAGATCAGGTTCATGAATATCTAAGGCAGAAAGGGATTTTATTTCAGCTCTACGGTCTGTGCTTATGATTCACTAACGTAAACATGATCCATATTTAGAACTTAAAAGAAGGTATGATTCAAACCCCTGCACTACCTAAATATAAATATTGACGTTCAGCTAAATTCTTAGACACGACCTAGCTGGACACGGATACTTGCATCAGGCCCCTGAAATGTCTAATAACTARTACTCTATTTTTCATATTAAAGCTATCACTGATCATTTCACAGTTTATATAATGAAATTTTGCACTATCAATTTRCACAAAGAGAATTTGGCACTAAAAACATCTGAAGTTAAAACAGTTCTGAAATGCTAAATGTTTATTTGAGAATGTTATTAATGAAAACATTTCTGTATTTTGAGAAACATGCATCATTTCACTAYACTACATTTAACTACGCTCATTTTTGTTCCTCTAAAACAATGATAAATTTTGTATTATTTTTGCTTCTATTTTTATTTCAAGAAAAAAACCTCAAGTAGCCACTGACGTGTGATTTTCAAGGCTCTATTTATAAAAATGCACGTTTGAGCTTGCAGAACTGTTTTTCATTCACTACTCTAGAGAAACATCTGAGAAAAAAAAGAGCAATTAAATAAAAAGAAGGGGAATATAATGGCCACAGAGGCAAAAGAACCCTCTTGCCTTCCAGGCCTCTAGAAAAAAGAAATAGCTAATAATGAAGATTATAGAAATAGAATCTGTAAGGACTCAAACTAACCTCCAAAAAGCAAGGAGCTGCAGCCCTGCTGCCCACGAGCACCCACAGCCCCGGGTCACAGCAAAGCGGCCCACAACTGCACTGGGCTACCGACTGAACACGGGCTACTTTCCTGGCAGCTCAGATGGGTAACGTGGGCTTTGAGCTCCACCAGGTGAGACATTTCCTGAGCTCCACCAGGTGAGACATTTCCCCACGCCTCAGCTTTGCTGTGGTGAAAACAAGCAGAGCAGCTAGGTTTTGGGAGAGGAGAAAAGGGACGTGAGCAGCAGGCGCAGCACCGTGCGCCCAGGTTCTGGAGAGCCCCAGCGATGTTGTGTTTTCCTTTGTGATAAGGTTACAGAAGAAATACAGGCAGACAAGCTGAAAACGGAGGCGGAAAATATTACTCCTCGCTGGAGAGCCTCATTTACGAGTAATGTGCATAGAGGTAAAACAAAGGGAGTGAGGGGAGTGACACTAGAGACAGGTGTCAAAGCACAAAAGCTCAAAGGCGAAGCTCAAATTTCTGGAGGGGACTGAATCCAAGCAAAGACGGCTGACAGGGCATCAGAATGGGAGGAGAAGCCTAAGAAACATAAAAGCCAAGTGTGAAGAAGAATTTAAGAAGGAGCAGAGTGCAAACAGAGAGAAAAGGGGAAGGCACTGGGATTGGCACGTAAAAGTGACTGGGTTTGAGAATAGGTTGGAAGAGAAAGGAAACAAAAACAGCAAGGAGTCAGAATGAAACTAAACACTTAAGAACAACTGGTAAACAGCACAAAATTAGCAGGAGAAATGGGAAATAAGAATTTAGGTGAGAGGGAAAGAAAATGAGGGAGCCAATGCTCTTCCTCTACAGGAAAAAATAGCCTTTAAGTAGTCTTTTAAATCTTGAGTACGTACAGAGGACTTTATATTGATGTAAAGTGCATATGAATTCCACTCCATTAATTCCAGTCTCCAGTAAACGGGTGATAAAACAGCCTTTGGAAAAGGGCAGCGTGTGGCAGCAGCTGAACCATTAATGCTGCCTGCTAAATAAGTGCAGCCCCAAGGCGCATGCAAAGCAGCTCTCAGCAAACACCTAAGGTCTCCGCTGGGATTTCTCAGCTCTGCTAAAGGCTGAAGGAGAATCTGGGAGCAGGGGCGAGCAACAAAACAGGAGATGTCGGATGTGCCACAGGAGAGACMTGAGGACAGCTGCATAACTAGATTAAAAATTCTTGGGAAATAAAACCAGTGACCGAATAGGCAGGTTACAGTTACCATTTATCAAGCAAAAAAATGAATAAAATTCCTTCTAAAGGTATGATATTCTAATCATTTTTTTTCAGCAGATTTTCTGTTCTGAATACAATTCCCCCATTAAATCTCATTTTTTCTGTTCTGAATAAAATTCCCCAATTAAATATGCACAATATGTAATGTTAAAGAAATCAGCTAACTTTAAGAAACGGACATGTATAACTCTAGCTATGCATAACAATGATGGGAAGAAAATTGAAAGCATGATTCTCAATTTGTGATCATGAAGCCAATGTACACAATAATTCATGGAAAAACACAGTTAATTTCCTTCTTCCTGTCCTTCAAATACTATTTCTTTTTCTATATGTTGGCTATATGTTCCCCAGAAATTATATATTATGTGACATGACAGTAAGTTAGGTATGTACAAAAGAGAAAAAACATTCCCTGCTTGGGACTGTTGGCATCTGTGCTTCAGAGAGAGCTGCCCTCAAGTCCAAGCTTGTCCAAATAGCCTGGACAAGCTAATTCCAAACTCCTTTTTGCTCCCGAGCTGACTTTGATGCAGTTGGGTCACTGCAGTAATTCAAAGTATTTAACATGCACATCATACGCGTGTGTTTTTGTGTTTTTAATATCTACCATATATTAATGTTTTTAGCATGACAACATCTCAGCTGGATCAATATTAAGTATATATTACTTTTTCCTCCTGACTATGGTGGACTTTTATTCCTGACTATATGAACTTCCTTTCACAAAAGGGTAATTTCCCTGCCTGGAAATGCAGTCTCTTGATTTCAGATGCACCAATCTGAACTGATGGGTTTACCTGCAGCCCTCGGCCAGACAGCAAGAGCCAGCAGCAACCTGGACTTTCAGCATCTTCAGACTCCTGCTTCCTCTCGCTCATTGCCCGGAGCCCCTGGAGACGCTTCCCAAGTCTAGCTACTCTCACAGAAACACTCAGCCCGTCCATGGCATCTGGGAAAAGTGTTAATATTCTTCCAGATGGCAGCCCTGTGTTTTCCTCAGCTGTGGCCTCTCCCTCTTCCGCTCATGCTTAGCCATTATCAGGGCAGAAGAAGCTCTGATTTTAAACCAACAGTGAAGAATCTGACCAAAGCATCTCTGAAACTCACAGTGCGATTCGTTTAGCTAACACATTCTTGAAGCTGTAAACACTTGAAGTTGTTTTCAAGTAGTTCTGCCTTGCAGAACTTGCTTTGCAGTTTTCCCACACCAAAAAACAGAAGAACTATTTCTATTCATCAGTTTAACTGAACTCAGAAATCATTCTGGATGCTGCAGTATGATCATCATCATTCCATCTGAGTAAATCTTCTGTATGTRTATTATAAAATTATCATGGAAGAATTATAAAATATTAAAATTAAAATGATGCAATAGAACAAATCCTGCCTCTTAAATCACTCTGAATCACGGACTGACATTTTTTAAGAAAAGGCCAATAAAATTGCAGATAGAGGCAAAAAGATGACAAATTCTGGTGGATTTCCAAAATATTTGTGTGGAAGAATCTTACAGAATTATAAACTATGTAATCAACAGATGAGATGCACAGTCTTGATGTTGACTAGAAATGCAAGAATGGACAAAAAGGAAAAAAATAAAGCCAAACATATTAAACCACCGATGAACCGATTCAGCAAAAGAGGAGACTTGAAGCTCAGGCAGTTCAGCTGGAATATGGCCTGACAACTTCAAGGGAAAAGCAGTTCTGAAAGAAGACGACAGACAACTTCCACTGACAAAAGGGACTGCTTCCTTCATACTCTGCGTTTTTTTTTCTGTTTTCATTAGCCGAATAGAAGTGCTACTTGAAAAGGAAGTGATTTTATCCGTACTGACTTTTTCCTCTTCCTAAATTACCAGTTTTAGGATTGTTTCCAGTCTTTGCATGTTGCACATAAACGCTATGGTTAAATGCAGGCAAATCGAAACTTTTACATGAATTCATGTCCATTACCTCATGTGTAAAGGCTGTACACTACAGAAATTCTTCGTTTTGCTTTTCAAATCTCTTATTTCCTCCAGCCAACCTGCCTGGCTTTGCTTTTGTTTATTAAGGCTATCTCTTTATCTCTTTATCATCTACATGAGCCGCTACTGAGTACAGCATTTCTATACATCTAAGATGACTGCAACACAGGCTGCCTATTTTAACATCATTTCACGTGAAGCAGCCCCAAGAGCATGTTAGGGTACTATGATGACTGTCATTTAAATATATGCATACAGTTTTATGCTGTTAAACACTTATTATATGTTTTATACTATTATATGTATGTTCTGTCAGCTCTTTCCTTCCAAGTTAGCAGTATCTTCTTGCAGCTCTCCCCACCCCAAGAAGTTTTCCACAGAGAGAACTCCTTAMATTTATGCTTATGGATATAAGTGGAAATAGAAATACGAAGTCAAGCTGAGAAGGTGCAATTTTAGATCCTATTTTTCCTCTGACAAGGATGTCAATATGTGTGGGGAGGGCTTCCCAAACTGGCAACCTGCTGGAAACAGTCAAGAAAAACTGTTGAATAACCCACTTTTTCACTGTTTCACAGTTCCCGGCCTAAAAGGGAGTACTGCAGTCATTTTGTTTGACTTGCATAACACTGACCATGCAATTTCACTTAATTTCTACACCAAATCCATAGTAATTACTTCCTTCAAAACAGCTGGAGGTTTCAACCGCAGTGCACATGCAGCAGGACTCAACAAGAAATCGATTCCACTTCAAAACACCATAGAAAAATAGCCTTTGATCTGTCTATCCAAGCAAGCAATGGGGACATTTATTTTAAGGTAAGTACATAAAATCACCTCAATCTCCTCCCTGCCCTCTTGCTTTTTGGACTATCTCTTTGGCAAATAAATGCAGGAGACACTGAGCAGAAGGACCTCATTCAGTGCCTAATAAAAGTCCTTGCAGCCCTGTTCACTTCCCCTCTCCCTCAGTTTCGTGGCTGGTGTGCACAGGACATCTAGAGGCTCTCCATCGAGTAGCGACTGGAACCCCCAGGGCTGTGTTCCTTGCTTGCTTTTGGGATGATTTGCATGCAGTACTTGGAAAACAGCTTTTTCTCTCTTGCTGCTGATATTTTACAGCATACCATCCCAAATCAAATTGGCTCTTGCAGATTTACAAATTAACGGCCTCCGATTCTGCAAAAGAGGATTAGTTATCTTTTCTACTGACATATTGAACACAACATAATATACATCACCATGTAAGTTAAAAAGAACTTTTTAGTTAATATAAGTTAAACAAGATTTTATAGTTAAAAAACAAACAAACAAAAAACATAGGAGCACACCCTCTGTAATATGCCCTACCAGCAAATCTGGAGGACCAGGGGTGAATAAATAGAGATGATTCAAGACACTGCTAACAGCACAAGTGCAGCTCAGATGCTAACTGACCTGAGATTCTTATTTAGCTTTTCCAGATGCTAAAACTGAACAGTTTCAGACAAATCCCAACAATTTCCAGCATAGAAATGTTGATTTTGCAGAAACCATGTTTTGCAATGAAAAAGCCCTGATGGAAATTGAGCTCTAGTTTCAAAGGAAATGGAAGGAAGAGGACAAAGTTTAGATTAAGACTTTTTAAAATTACATGTTCTAAAAAATGTTTCATAAAATTTTCAAAGCACCACCAGATTTTGTTTTATATTATTACAACCCCAAATCTTCTGTGAGTGCCTCATATATTAAAGTTCTGTAGAAAAATGTCTGCTCTTGCCTGCATAGTAAACTATATAGTCAATTTTGCCAGTGATTGTAAGGCAGCTTTATAAGGCTCTCCTGATAAGGGCTTAAAATGTTTATTTTTTTAGCAGAACAAGTAGCACTTTGATCAGAACAGTCTATTAGGACACTATGCAAATCTAGTAAGCCCCAGCTGGCACAGACCATGGTATCAGCAGCTGGATATCAAATAAAGGCTAGAGTTTATGAACTTCTCAGTAAAAATAAGAAAACCAGAACAGGGTAGGGCAACTAATAATGTATGCTTCAAGTTAAAAGGAAGAAATAATTACACAAAGAATATAAACTGCTCTGGCTTTGCTATCTGCAATTTAAGTTTTGCTTTACTCATGGTTATATTGCAAAGGAAAGCTGAGGAGGGACTTCTGGAGATGCAAATGGTTACAAATGAGAATTGTTTACATTCTGTGAAATGAAAAGGCATGAATAAATTTCAAGACATATCAAATGACTAGCAAAGAAAACAGCAAGTGTAAATCCTATTTACCGTTTTCTGATGTATGCAGCTTTGGCATTTCAGAGTAAACTAAAAAATCCAAAACAATGTTGTTTAAAGAATCTGTATTTTCTTTGAACAGCACACTGAAGCTGTCCACGGACAAGTTAATCTGAAAACATTCCCAGCCATATGAGAGCGCTTTTCCCTTCCCTCTGCAAGTTATCTTAAAATKACTTCCAAAATTCTACTCGTTCTAGGGTAATAAAAAAGAAGCCAAGAAAAATACGTTAAGCAGGTCCACTGCTTGTTCCCTGCACAGCCACAGGTACCGTTCCTCAAGCGCTCCAAATAATTTACATGCTCCTGTACCACGAGRCCTTGAAGTCATTCACAGTTGTGCCTTGTGCCCTTGTTTATGAACCCGTTTTATGGTTGAAACTAGTGGCTGGCAATCCTTTCAGAGCACATAAACACAAGAGAAAACAGCGTGCAGAAACAGGCAGAACCACCACTGGAATTCTTAAGAGCTTCAAGGAGTTTAATTTCCTCCAGGTCATAAGGTATAATTCAGGTATAATCATCCCTTACAATAGCTTTAGCATAGACGCAGAGGCTTTTAAAAATAACTGTTGTTCTGCTCAGTACACTAGGACTACAAAGAGTATATTTTATATGACTTTTAAAAAACATTCTACTTGTTCTGATAGGGATATATTTCAAATGATATCTCATTTTAATATGTAAAGGATTGAAAAAATAATTGCCATTACAGGCACAAAATTAAGAGTCGATGAGATCTGAATAATGCATCTCAAGTTGGTCTCAAAGTGAATGTACTTGGGATAAAATCATGAAAGAGACTAAAAAATGGTCCATTCTTTCTGTAGCCTTCCGGGTTTGCAGGCACACAAGCAAAGCACCTAAAATGTTAAGTCTCACGGTTAATTTTTTTAGTTGTTTATATTTCAAATGTTTTATAAAACAAATAACAATTATGCCCCAGTGCTATGGCAGTGTCCCAAAAAGAACACAGCTTTTCAAGCTTGTTAGTAAAGGAATTAGGAGTCAGCAATCATGAAGAGTTTTTAATTAAAATTTGAAAAGAGTTTCAAGTCTTTAAAATATTATACAACTTAAAGCAACACTCATCTTTATTTCCTGTTTCTTAGATGGACACTGATTTTTGTGTTTATAAGGAAAATAATATATCAAAGTAATTGCATAGATTTTGGAACAATGAATARGAATATAGAGGAACAAGACAAACACCAAGTCAGCTGTAAAATACTGTGTAAATATCTCAACTGGAAAAAAAAATCTAGGAATACTGGAACGTACCCAATTCATTTCTTTTTTTCAGATTTAATTCAGCTACTTATTGTTTTTTCCCTCCTGTATCATCACAGTCAAGTCAAAATCAGCCACAAAGGGAGAAYGTACTGACTACTTGTGCATATTCAGTTCAAATTATTTGCACGACTTAAAGAATTTGTAAAGGTTTTCCTTAATAAAAGAAGAAAATATGCATAAATATGTAATTTTCCTAGTTCTAATGCAAAACAAAGATTGTGATAGTAAGGACACTGTTCTAGAGCTAATTCTGTTTTCACATTTTATTAAAAACTGCAGAAAGTATGCAAATACCTACAACAGAAATACTTCAGGGAAAAATAAAACGTCAATGCCCTCTATTAAGAGTAAGTAAGTTAGAACTGTAAGCAGAGCTAAGATCTACATCTTGAYAGYGAAATTTCCTTGATATTTGCAGTGAAATGCATAGGTAGGAACTATTTTAAATTGAAAAATGGAATTCAAAGAATTTTCTTCAGTCCAGTTTTCCCAGATCCTATGTTTTTATATAAAGTGGTACACTAGCACTCAGCAGCACACCCACCAGCACACTCAACAAAGCACCTCGTCTGCTCCTTAACGTTAGAGTCTGATACATGCAGTCTTGTTTAAATGAAGGAAGGACACAAAAGATCCATTTGTTAAACTCAGCTACGGTTAAAAGTTTTGCAGATTAAAATTCTAACATCACTCTTGATTTTTTTTTGATAATTTCAGAGCTAGCAAATAACCAGATAATAACATAGGTTAATTCAGCTAGCTATAAGCTGAGAAAAACAAAACTCTGTCCTACTATCCTTTATGCATGTTATAAATGCTCAGTGTTATCTCAAACTTTATATGCTGTGTATTTACAGCATACACATTCAAGTTGTTATTAGACAAGCAAGCTAAAAGATATTCCTTCCTTCTTTGGACACTGTAAACAGCAGACTATGGAAATTCCTGGTCATTTCACACAAATGTGTATAGAATCACATAACCACAATAGCCTGTAATTGCCTGCCAACAAATCTGCAATGTAAAATACATATCTTGAAAATACAAACTACTTCTTAAAATTATTYTTTTAAAAAATAAGCAAGGCAAGYTTGAAATACACTAAAAATATCTAATTCATGGTTACACCTCAGGAATTATCCAAGTCTTAGAAGTGACTACAGGAACTGAAATAAATCTAAGTATCTACTTGCACTGTTCCATTTCTAAACAGGCCAGGAATTAACATCTTCAAACATGGCTTATTTTCCTTAATCACACAGAATAAAACATTAGGTACAGCAACATGGTCTTCCATTCCTTACTCACTTGAGGTTTTACCAAACACACCACACTATCTAGTGCCTATAATGAAAAGTGCGGCAGCTGTTTARATCACTACACAAATTACCAAATAGGTAAGTAATTTAAAGTGCCAGCTCTTCATGTTGTAAGGGGCAAAAGAGCCTAAAGGTCCAAAGTAGGAAGTGCACAGCAATCAGAACCAGGGATGTGCCTTGCTCTGTGGCTTGCTTTACCGCAAGGCCTACGTGACCCGTGAGTTCTGTGGTTACTGCAGCCTGTAAAAATACAGAAATGCTTGAGGAAGACACAAATCTCCTCTTCAGAAGGCTGGAGGGTCCCACAGAGGCAGACCCGAGGGCGGCCTGCCTGCGCTCCATGTCAGGCAGACGTGACCAGGCGCGGCCCAAGAGCCGCTCGGCGCGGCCTGCGCTGCCGCGAGCCGGCCTGGCAGCCCTGCAGCCGCACAGCACGGCTCAGGCTACCTACAGCTGCACGTACACACATCCCAAGTACCCTCAGTCCTGTATTTTACTGCAGCTGAGTTAAACAAAATCCCAGCGATGCCCCCATACCTCACCGCTTCAAGAAACAGAACATATACAACACAATATATAAGCTTCAATACACCTAGTTCTAGTTATTTAGCATCACTCTTTCATATGAGGTCCCTTCCGACCTCAACCATATTGTGATTCTATGATTGATTSATTCATATGATTGATTTTTAATTATCACTCAGCTGCCTTTTAAACTGGCCTAAGAACGCACTGGAAGTATGAATGTCCATTAGTAGTTATCTTCTCCATTTGACTGTAGGCCTTTAATTGTACACTTGCAGTTGCGACACAAAAAACTTGAGATGTAAGTTGCTGTACTTAGGTTTTATGAAAGAGATCATGAGATGCATTTCAAGGTGTTGTCTCCTGGCCAGCTCAAAAATCGCACATCGCATCCACGTGGACTCAGGTTCTAAGGTATGGAAATACTATTCTACTTCTTGCTGCCTTTATTAAATATAACAGGATTCATGTAAATCACAAATCATTACTTAGCATTGGAAATGGAAAACAATAGATGTGCTGGCCTGTGTTCACAGGACTATTGTTTCTAAACTGTAGCACCAATGCAAAACCTTGCACACAGATGCACAAGGCCCCCTGATTTCTTCCTGGAGCTAAGAGTTCTGTTCTACTTCCCGGGTAATCATATGGGATAGAACAAGAAGAAAGTGCACCTGGCAGAACCCTGGGATAGGTTCCAGCACATTTTGTAAATCTCAGTTCTGTTGAATATAACTGTCTCAGAAAGAAACTATTTTCTTCTTCAGAACATTCTTTTGTGGATGAAAACCATGGAATAACATTAACTTGTCAAAGTTTCATATATCACATGTGAACAGATATGTGCAAAACATTGTCAAAACTTAATGTATCAGATACAAAAGGATATATGTAACCAGACAATTCTGTAATATAAAAAGAAAATATGTAAATATTCATCTAATAATGCTGTTGCTAGAAACTTCTATCAGTCACTCATTCTTTTTTTTTTTCTTTTGCACATTAACCAAGTCTATGAACTTATAATTACATTCCAACATCTGTCCCTTTACACAACTGTAATGCAGTAAATACATCCTAGCCATCCTTCATCTCCCTATGAATGTACTAGAGTGGAGCTGGAAGAAGGTGCAAGTCCAACTGCTGTCTCCAGCTGACACCATACTTAAAGCCAGGTCAGGAGAGGAGAGTTTCCCTAGCAGAATAACATGCAGCTAGTTTAAGTCAATCCCAAATGAAGTCTATGCAATTTTTAGAAAAACCTTACACACATTTTGGAAAAGACTATCAGTTACCCTAAGTAATTTCATATGTGGAAGAGTTGTTTTAGACATGATTTTGCCCCAGGAATCTAGACAAAAGGACAAAACAAGGAAATCTTTTCCAGGCATCAGTAAAGCCTGGAATGACACAGAAGGGATAGGGAATCTTTGGCAGTGTACTGCATAAGCTCAGACACTACTCAACCTCAAGAAACCTTTGGGAGGGAACTGGAGAAACTGAGGCCCCCCATCTTTCCTTTCCCTTTCTGCCCTTGGGAGCGTGGGGGAAAGTAATCAAGGCACTCAAAGTAGCCCATGCCTGGATGCAGTACTCTCACCTCGCCAACACGATGGAGGGTAAAGTATTTACCAACTCCTGCACCTATATTTGCCATAGGGTGGTGGGTGAAGAAGACACTGACTGGGCAAAAATAGCAGGCATACAGGCAGTTCTTCCCCATCACACACACAAACTTACATGCAAACAATGCAGGAAGGGAAATGTGTGTCTTATACAGTCAAGTATCAACTTTCTGGATTATCCACTGTAAATAAGCCACAGATTTCTATGGAATTACTTTTATAAATATCAGTAACAGTGTAATAACTTACTGTCAGCGCAGACACGTTTCTTTGCAGCAGTTATTTCCTACCAACAGTGCGTCCCTTGTTAAAGGCACTYGTATTCATTAAAGCCGACAGAAGGCAGCGCGGCCTTGGGACGCAGACGCAGCCACCCACGGGGGAGGCACTTGCAGGTGCAACCTGCATCCTCACCTTGAGATTGGGCTTTGCCAGCAGCTTCAGCAGCTCCCTGATCTCGCTGTTCGGCGGTTTGCTCTGCAGCTCCTCAGCCAGCTGTGCGGGAGATTGAATTGACACAAAGACCATTAGGAAAGCGCTGGTGTATCCAGTGCATCAGTGACAACCGAGAATCTATCTTGTTCAAGGTTATTACTTTCCAGTGTGTTAAAACAGAAGCCAGCATGAAGAAAAACACCATCAATCACCGTGCTTCTTTTTCTGGCCCTCAGTGGACCAGATTTAAGCCAGGCCTTTCGGCTCAGTTTAACGCAAGTAATCATTTCTGGCAAGAGCAGAGCCAGATCACACTCTGATTTATAGCAATGAGGGCAAATCCCAGCACTTCATTTAAGTGAATGGCCCTTTGCGTGCAGACAAAGGGCTGCTTGTAAAAATGACTGGATCAAACTTTGACACTGTCTATAAAAAACAGCTTCTGAATGAGGTGGTGAAATCCATACTGCTTCCAAAAACCCACAGTAGCTGTGCTGTTTAGGACTGGGATAAGAAAGCAAAGTGCCCCTACAGCGCAAGCAATCCGAACCTTTTATTATGTTTACACATATCCTGGAAGCAGCTTGTTAAACGTAAAGCGGGTTGATCATAATGCGGTTTATAACAGGTCATCAGCTACCCAAGGCCCCAAAATGCAGAGAGCGTGTCCTGACACAGAGAGCAGCAACGGCCGCCTGGTTACCCCACAGGGCTGTGGTTTGGTGGACAGCAGAACAGCAGAACAGCAGCTTGAGCCCATGGTTCCTGGCTCCTAAGTCCCTTATCACTATGTTCTCGGCAATCTGGACTCCAGAGGCACCTACTACTACACAAATTCAGACTATTTTTGCAGAAGAAGGAAATGCTAAAACATTCTTTACGACACTGAACTATAGTTTAACATTCTGAAGCAACGTAGCTCATCATCCAAATTTTGATTTCAAATAATCACTTAATTTCTTCATATTGAATCAATGCCATAGAAATTTCTCAGAGACTGGTGATGTGAAGAAAGCAATTTTATTCACCTAGCTTGATTTCAAATTCTTACTTTCACTTTTTTGAGGATTTAAAATTTCAAAAAATAAACTGCAGAAATTACTAATAAGCTATAATTAGAGAAGCAACACCAGACACATTCTGAAAACATTTTTGAAGTTTCATATTAACACAAAGTTAAAAGAACTGAAAACAAAAATTTATCACCTACATTCCCTGGAATTCATAATGCAAAATCATTTATCAAACACATCAATGCTAGTCTTAACAATCTTCTTACATCTATACAGTGGGATTAGGGAAAAAAAAAAAAAAACAGTGCAGGAAAGGCCAAAATGAAATACCTGATTCACATAAAAGCAGGGATCAAGGTAATCTGCCAGAAATCTAGTCTGCAAATTCTGGGGCAGAGCTTTGCCAAGCTGCAAATAACCTGTAAGAGAAGTGAGCGCAGCCCAAGGCTTCAGGTTCTCATTTGTTCTCCTTTCATTTGGGGCTTGTGCTGTTCATTACTAGGGAATAAAATGGAGGCGTCTGTAGCTTCATTGATCAGACACTAATGAGGCTGCAGGAATGGGTGCTCCAGGGCTTCTCGAATGATGTGAACAAGCTGAGCTGCCATCTGCTTTGATGGTGTGGGTGTAGATACAGGTACCCAAGGCTTTGAACAGTAAGAAACAAGAAATAGTACTGAGGTGTTCGAACAGACTGTTTCTAACCTCAGTGCACCTTAAGCACTTGTGATGTCTAGAGAAACAGGAGCCCCAAGTGGTGCTCCTGTCAGCCAACGGTTGTCACCAGCGCGGCCTGCTCTGCTCCCGCCAGTTTTGCACTGGATTTTTGTTTGCTTTTTGCTGGTGTTGAAGTGCAAAGATTGTGACTGCTAACGGTGGCAGCTTGGTGGGATTCTTTGGGAACAAACATCGTTACCACAGCTGATCCCCAGATGTGCCAAGGACTGCCAGGAAGTGGCCAGGGAAGCGCTTCCCAAACCCACTGCTGGGGGAACCAAACATTTTACCAACCCTTCATGAAAAGTGGCTACTCTTGAGAGGGGCAACCAGAGCAAGGCAGAGCCAGGGCTAAGGAGGGAATACCAGGGCTGGAGAGTTGGAAGTTTCTTGGGAATGTGTTGAAACTTCTTTTGTTAGTATAGTGCTTCCAGTAACTTCAAGGCCTAGTTCACAGTGCGCAACCAACTGTATTTTAGGACATGTCTGCATGGTTTGCATCAAAGCAAAAGCCCTATATGGCCCTATAGAGGCACCAGCACTCCAAAGTAAGGGGCAAACTGAAACTCTGATGGGAAATTCAGTGTAAAATTCCCTGGGAGCCAGGGGAGAGAAGGGAAGGCTGCTAGGAACATGGGAATGTGCCGGTTGTTACCTCAGTACTGAACAGAAGAATAAAGGCCATATTAGCGGCCCCTCAAATTTAGGTTTTAAGCTAAACAGGAACTACAAATTTGTTAATAAGAATACTTCCTGGTTTGTTTTCACTAAAATGCACTTAATATCACTAGGGAAAAAAACATCAATTTAATGCACATTGAAATAAAAGTGTGTGCTATATCACTAACATGCTCTTAAATCCCTGAAGCTGACAACCAGTCAGACAAATGTGCCAAACGCTGACTAGCACTTCAGTGCTAAAACCCCATGTATCTTACAGTTATAAAAAACATTGTACTCACTCTTAATTTACTTAATGTACTACCTTAACTTGCATGCCTGGAGGTTGCTGGTAACTACTGACAATATACCTAACCCTGCAATGTATAGCCTGCCTTCAGCTGCCAGGGGACACTTCACTTTTATAGGACACTGCTCATAAAACAAGTGATTCCAGTATCCACAAAAATGAAGCACCAACAAGAGGATCTTTAAGAGAAGCTGTGCATGTGGAGTAGGCAGGTGTCTACAGATAGTCACGTCTTAACTTGCATACATTTAAAAAACATTACTGAAATAAATTCATAAGGTAAAACCTCCCAGCTAGCTCAAAAGTCATAGTATAATTCTGGAGTTTTTGATCCAAAACATTTTAAGTGAGGCAGAAGAAAGACCAAAGTTTTTTGGCATCTTTGAAAACAACAAAAACTACATTTTGCATCCAAAAATAAGAAACTGATTCTTATTAAGAATTTTAGTCCACAGATCAGTAACACAAACGTTGACAAGGGTTATTAATATGTCACCAGGATCTTAATAAAGACAATTTCAACTAGTTTTCTAATTTTCAAAATTATTATTAACATTAATTCAAAGCTACTTGAAGGTTATAAAAATATTACTGATATATGCCTAATGTCAAAGCTAATGCATTATTATATTTGGTATGTCACAGGATATAGATTTCTTCCCGCTGAAACATTATTAAATTACGATATATCCTGTTTTATATATACTTGTAATATATTTAATTTAGTGTTTCTTTAGGATGTTGCCATTCTCAATTCACAACATTTAACCAATTGTCTAATTTAAAATCAAAGGGTATTAATTATGTAAAAAAAAATCAGCTAAGCTTTTAAAACCGCTATAAAATACGACAAGCTTCAAACATGCTATATTTGAAACAGATCCCAACACATTCTCCCTTTTCCAAAAAACAACCTGAGATCATCACTTGCAACAAAGACTTCTGGATTTCACCTAAACCACAGTTTATTAAACATTTCTCTGTCCTGGCCTACCTCAAGTTCAGTCATAGTTTATACAGGTGTGTGCACAATTCATCTGAATCCTAGAATTAACCAAATAGCAAGAAATGGCAGGTTGGATTTTTTTTTCTTTAACATAAAAGTTATAGTAACAGGAAATTAACTACTCCATCAATGCCGACCACTTCTACAATTTATTTTTTGGTTATGAAGGTAATTTGGAAAGCACCAATATCCATAAATCACTACTGTACTTTTTGTTAAATAGTTTTTTTTTTCAACAACCCTTCTTCCTAGACATTTCATATGCCTCATTTCTGTACTATTATCTGTCATTTTTCATGTTCTGTCAGCGGAACAGCTATCTCATTTGTCTTTATTTTTCCAAAGCATTCCTCTTGTCTGTGACTTTCTCAAAACACTAATAGTTGACAGCTTTTTCCCTCCCAATAGAGTTCCAACCTGTAATTTCTATTACGTCGTTACCAAAGCAGAACAAGAGGCTATCTAGAAGCAATGTTTTTGCAACAGGCAAGTGAATAAATATCAAAGTAATATCAGCAACAAGCACAGTGATGACAGCACCTCTGGAAACATTTGCTGCTTCTTATGATTTCAGCTCAGAGGATTACATGCATATGTTTGCACCATGAGGAGTCTGCTTGCAGACAGTTTTTTGGGAGACTCGGTACCCGTGATCTCAGCAGGGGACACTTACATCATCTGCCAAGGCTGCTGCACCGTGCAGGATGGGCACTGGGTTCTGCTTTTCATAATAATGTAGTTTTTCATGAATCTAGAAGACAATAGCACAAAACGGTAAGTTTATTTAGCAGCAAAAGAAACATAACAAATAACCCTGATGAGTTAACTGATCTGTTGAGTGCCTGTAACTAAAGAAACATCCTTAGAGTAACCTACAGGCAGCAATCATGTAAATGTAATTCATCATCATCCTCTGTTGAAGTGCTAAGAATATGAAATCAGATGGAAAAAATGCTCAGTATGTAGACCAAGCCACAGGAAAACTAAACATTTGTGATTTTTCTCCCCTGGCTTTCTATGTCCATATTTCTAACATATTGCTTTAAGTATCAATTACATTTTATATTGCTGCTGAAAACACAAAGCATAAAGTGTTTATCCCCAAGATGGATATAAAAAAAACCTGTAAATTATGATTTATGAAGTGAAATAATAGCCTGCCACCCACATCTTGACAGACAGCTTGGTGGAGCGGCTGCCGTCATTAAAATAATTCAGAAACAAGGACAAAGTAGTGCTAATAGGAATTCTAACACATGGGAAGGGAGAAGGCACAAGTCCACAATTTAAAGTCATTTAGGATCATTTAAAATTTTTAATGTAGACTCATCAAAATGGAAACTGTAGTGTGCTTTGGTTCCTTCAAAGAGAGAAAGGATATACAACCACTTAAATAGCCAACCTCTTTCCTCCTCCACAATTCATGCATTTCAAATTTGAGACTTTCTTCCACTCTTAAAGCTTCAAAAATCTAAAATATTTCAAAGCCTCCATCAGGTTTGTTAAAGGTAACTTCAGAATGTCCACAAGCAATTAATTACACGCTGTATTTTACTGACATTATCCTCGAGATATATCAAGACACTGACAAGCCGGGGAACGCGAGGTCTGGCGGGGCCGCCGGGCTCTGCTGGGGACCCCCTTGTGCACGGCCAGGGTTGGGGGACCCCACGCTACCTTATTTATCCCTCTCAGGTGCCACAGGAGGAATCCTGCTCTGGGGAATGGGATGGACTCCAGGCAGGAAGGGCAGCTGGAATGGGTACCTGAACAGACCATCTTTCGGAATCAGACATCCCAAAAACACCGTGAGCTGGCTGGCTGGCCTCTGCTTTGCACTCCCTTCTTTCCTCCAGCCTTCCCTCGTCTTTCACGTTTGGTTTTTTTCCTGCTTCGTTTTACTCTCACTTCCCAGCGCTCCCTCCTCCTCTCCCCATGCCCATCTTTTGAATTCAAACTCCTAACAACTCCGTGACAGAAGCAAATAAGACTGTGTAAACCGTGCTTGCCGTTTTTATTGTTCTTTCTGCTATGTCTCATAACACTTTCTCAATCCAAGTCTGGTTTTATTCATTTAGACTGTAGGTTCTTTGAAGCAAAGGCCATACGATACCCCGTTAACGCAGTGTGGCATAACAGGATCTAAGTCTTCGCAAACTTATAGCGATGAGGTAGGAATCGACTAAGATTTCTCCTGCAAGTGGCTTGTTAAAGGATGTGACAGCTCTGCAACGCCAAGATGAACCACGAAGACAAAACAGTTGCTCATTACTAAGAGATCATGTCATAAAATGGTTTCTCCTGGCCTGTATTTGTACTTGGAACATGAGTTTGAATTCTACATCTAGCTTGTGTAGACAACATTTACTCACAGAAGGTAAGAGTAATCCAAACTGGATGTGAGCAAAAATATAATTGACTGGAGAAGTTCAAATTTCCAGCTTACAGAGCATGGAAACTAAACAAAACAAGCAGCTAGAGCTTCCTGAGTCCAGCCAAAATTCATGGTTTACTTAGACTGAGAACCTGAATTTCTGAAAGACCTAATAAATCAGAAGGGCTCAACTCCACCATTTTTTATTGCTTCAGCCAACATTTTGATTCTCTCCAGGCTGAACTTCAGTGAGCTCCGCGTTTAAAAGCAGTTGCCCATGGCTACCTCCCATGTTCTCGAGAAAATAAAAGATCTACTTCCCGTGGAGCTGTTTTTAGCCTGGACGCCCAGCAGGTGCCTTCACCACTGAAAATAGAAAAAGGAAAGAGAGAGCCAAGACCTCCTTCTGCTGGCCACCCACTTGAGGGGAAAAAAAAAAAAGTTACAGAATTGTAAATTCTTGCAACAAAACTGGTATTTAAAAGAAGATCTTATGTAACGTTGACAACTGGATATGGAAATGACTGAAAACAAATTTTGTTTTCCTAGCAGTGAGTATCAGAATTCACCAAACATTTATAGAAAATCATTAATTTTTTTTGAATGATTTTTTGGGTGAGTTGTAGAGAATAACGGACAAATAAAACTTAAGTATCCCATGGAAGCTAATCACATAAGCAAGAAAACTGCATGTTATTACTGGACTGCGCTGCGTGGCTCCGTGTCAGGGTGGAGGTGCCGCTCATCAGCCGAGGTGGCTGGGGACTGCGAGGGCCTCAGCCCTGCAGTCTTTATCCAGTCCCCTAGACAGATGTGGGACAAAAACCTGGCAGTTTTTTGTCTTCTTGGGGAAATTTGCTTAGTTTCTTTTGTTCATTTTTAACCCATGTATCTATCTGCTATACCTATCTTTCATCTCCTTATAATTTAATGGAGTTAACTTAGAATTTAATGGAGTTTTCTAAGCAAAATAGAAAGCACTAGTGTATCCACAAAGCTGCAATAAATCCCTAAAACAAGGATTCCCTTCCATGCCAAGCATAAAATTACCATACATATCAAAAATACAACTTCCTACTGCTCTCCTACAGATATTGCCCACTTCTAACTTCTGGAAAACTGATGTATTTTTATAGTGTGGAGCACTTATACGTAGCAAGTTCCTGAATGCAGCAAGATAGGAGAGTTTGTGCAACTCAACTGAGAAAGCGAAAAACTTCAGCGAGGCAGAAACACGTTCATGTTTTTTCAGGCAGCAAGCGTATTCCTATAAGTAAATCTTGCAAGCAAACTCTGTTCAAGTCAAATATATTTTTAAAATACTTCAGAATGACAGTCTGTATTTTAATATCTTAAAAATTATCTTTGGCTAGTTACAAACAGCTAGTTAAAATGTTTAATATTGTATATTCAGATGCTTTCTTAAGTAAATGTCCAGTTCAAACAACTCAGCAGTTAAACATCTGTTGAGACTGTAACTTATATGTGATATTTTAATTTTGTTTTTTAAGTCTTCATGCTTGATCTCTGCTTATTGTGACATTTTTCAATTAAAAGATAAGGTCTGCGTGAGCTGCAATCCTCTCATTTTTGGGGGAAAAAAATCAGGTACTGAACACACTAGGAAGGTGGAGAGTAAGAAGACAGGAGAACCTACATTTCCTTGTGCTCAAAAATCACATTCCCTTTTAAGTACAACCCCACAAGTGACTGCTGTAAGCAGGATAAGTCACTTACTCCACAACCCCAATTACTTTAAGCTCTTTACAGTTAACAATTAGAATCATCCTGATTGTTTTTCCCCCTATATCACACCCACGCCAACTCAAAGCCTATGAAATTTCAAAGGGGGTGATTAAAACTGAGCGAAAATTAAGGTGGCACAAATACTTTAGACCTTTGTAAAACTCACTCCATGAGATTAAGCTGTAATAGAAATTAAAGCCATCCTGAAACACTGAGAAGCATGACAGTAGATTCAAAACAGTAGAAGAGAGAGCACTGACCTATTTCATGTTTTCAACCACTTATGTGAGATTCATTTTCAAGAATCCTATGTAATAAAAAAAGTCTTGCTCATGTTTTGTGGCTATACTGGGAGTCCAGCATCATTGATACCGTTGCCATCTCTTGTAGAAACCTGTGGAGATCCTACAATTGCAGCATGCTTTAAAAACCTAGAAAATACCATACATCTGTTTTAAGTGCTGCTGGCATTTAAGTATACAGCTGGAACCCTGGAAACCTCTTCACAGATGAGACTCGGGATGTCAAAGCAAAAGTTAGGTATTACAAATAAAATACACCAAGTTGTTCTGTGGAATAGCTGGCTAGGTACTGGGATTTGGGGCTTCAAGTTTTGTGATTGAGCTGTCTTTCACTTCCCTAGCATTTTCACTGCAGGGTTCTTTGGGTGGGCTCACCAGGCTCTCAGAAAACCGACAAAACGCTTCTGAGAAAGGCTGCAAGAAGCAAAAATAATCAATTGCAAATTTAAATAATTTTGGCACATTTGTAGGCAAGAGAAATTGTGCCTGCATTTTCCAGAGAGATTAAGTTCCCTATTTAAAAAAAGTAGCAGAAATACATTTTCTTCACTGTCTCCAGTCTGAACTATATCAAAATCCACAAGGAGCCTTTTTCTGTCAGACAAACTAATATCTTAAGCAACAAATCTCATCAAAGAAACCTCCTTTCTCCTTCCAGATTTCATAAGCTTCAGGTACAGTTCCAGTATGTACGCAGGATAGTATCAGTCGCAGGTACCCCAGCTCCACTCTGGACAAGTTCTCCCTTAAAATAAATTTTACTGGTATTCACTAAGTTCCAATACAGTTACATGAGCACAGCTTTTCTGAAAGGCTCTAAAGAAGCACGAAACAAAGCCAAAGAGGTCATAAACTACATACCCTGCTCTGGAAACGGCAGCTTACCTGAATATTTATGAATAATTAGATTTATTTGCAATGCGATAGGAATTTCTTCACCTACAAGGTTTCTAAACAGTGCAAACTCCATTGGCTGCTTGCTGAGACAAACCAAAGCACCTTAAAATTGGGATGATAGGGGATTTGTGTCAAAGGTGCACTTCTGACGTGAAGGAGAATGAGGGTATCAACACACCCTTCCACGTACGTTGCAGGCAGCGCCCTGGGCTGGACGGGACATCTCCCCTGGGTGCTCTCTCTGACACACAGTAAACAGCACAGTATGTTGGCAGCCAGAGTACCTGAAGTGAAAGCATCAGGGAAGAAAAAAAAAGCTACTTCTTGACCAATTGGGTTGGACACTTCCACAGACACATAAGCAAAGAGTCTTTTATATACAGAGTTGGTTAAAGCTCACTAAAGTTTCAGGTTCACATGCGCTTTGCATAGAAGTCTTTAAATTCATTACTAGCACCACAAGCTGGGGAGGTGATGCTACCAAGAGGACCATGCTTAGACTAAAGGAGCCACAAAGGATGAAGAGAACATGAAAAGAAAGCAAAAGAGCAGCAGAACAGGCCTCAAGTGCTAGTTTGGCTTCATTTATAATTCTGCATACAGCACCTGTAAGATGTAGAGCAAGAGAAATCATTCCAGAATGGATGTCAAGATATTCATGACTACAAAGGACACATTTTGTCAATCATGATAGAGCTTGTGCAGTGAGATTTCAAGATGAGAATTAGGTTTTGATTGTTCACTAATGGCACTAGTCTAATCTGAGGCTTTGATACTGAATTTAGTGTCTAAAGTGAGTTAAAAACTGTAGGTCAATTTGAAATTAATTACTTGGAAGGAGTGGATTGGTGGATTACAATGTAAAAAATGAAAATAACCACAAAAATTCCCAAACTGTAATTACATACATTACATACAAATATGTGTTATGTGCTGAAAGAGCATATATATATATAGCTTGAGGTAAGATTTTAATTAAAAGATCATTTAATTCCCACTTTCTTTTCTCTTCCTTGAAGAGAGATGAGAGAAAGATTAGATGAGAGAAAGAGAAATAAGAGAAATTCTTTCTTGTTGTTTATTTTCATCATTTAGTGGATGTCTGCAAGCCTATTTACACAGAGCAGAGCTATGGACTGAATACAAAGCTGCTGTACAAGCTCCTCCAGTCTGTATCACTGCAGCATCGGCACGTTAATGAATGCAGGTAAACAAACAGCTCTACAATAATGTGGCATCATGAACACAACGGGCGTAGGAAAATTGAGCTGCAAATCAAATGCCAACTGCTATCAGCTACCACTCTAACATCTTGAAAACTGGCTTTTTCTGAACGCCCACAGCTTTTAAATGACATTTGGTGAAGGCCAATTGACTTGGACTGCAGTTAGAGGCACTGAATATTCCTAAAAGTTCAGCACTGTGTATTTCAAGAAAGGACAGACAAAACAAAAATGCATAAATCACAGCTAACTACTCAGAGTTTGCTTTAAGTGGCACATCACAAAGCAGGGAATATGATTCCCCACAGTAATTTTCAATTGCTTCTAACAAATTAAATGCTTGCACAATGCAGACAAGCTTTCGGAGAATAATGCCACATGCTTCAAAGCAAGCCTCTGAAGATTTAAAAACAGTTAGGCAGAATTCTCTGATTCAGCCCAATTTTCTACAGCAAAATGACTCATCTCTACAGGTGAGCAGTCCTCTCAAGCCTCTCTTCTTGCAAAGAGCAGGTTCCTGACATTCTGAAGAACTCAGGGGCTCACCACCGGCATGGCACATTTCTGCCTAAGCAGGTGTCAATAAAGTGCTATGTCATTCAGAACAATATGATTGGGGAACTTTAACAAGCAAATCTCAAAATTCACACTATAATAAAAGAATCAGAAGCTTCTTCAACACTGCAGCATGAAATCACTTAAAAATCAGAAAGACTGCGGACCGCCTGCTGTAACTGTGTGATAATTCAAAACCCAAACAGACTATAGAAACTGAAGGCCCATGCAGCAAGAAAAAAAAAGTATCAAAGGGATAAAATCCAGATCCTGGAGCTCTGGCATCATTCCAAATGCTGCTAAAGGGCATTTTGTTTGTTTGTTTTTCTTGGGGAAGAGGAGAGTAGGTTTATAATAGGAAAAGTCAACACAGCTGCAAAAAAGATGTGCCTAGTCCCAAGGAAACGCAGGAACTAGTTCCTTTAAGACGTCTTTCAGGAACCAGTTCACTTATACAAATGAAATGACATCCAACACTGAACTCAATGAATTTCTGCTTAAACCATTGTATCCACTGGTGATTAAACCCCCTCGTGTCAAGCCGCAGGGAGTCTTCTAGGTATCGGTGCAAAAAAACAAGCCTGTAAACAAGGTGTGAGGGCTCTTGTGAGGAAATGGACGCGATACTTGCTCTGTTCTTGGTTTGGGCAGGACCCTTGCAATGAAGCAAACAGCCCATGCGCCTTCCCAAGTCAGACGAGTGCCAGAAGTCCATTACTTGACATATGCCAGGAAATAAATCTGGACGTGAGGATGGTATCGCGCCAAGAGGGCCAGAAAGGCCGCGGTCATGCTGCTCATGTCAAGTTTAGTGCAACACTGTTTGTGTGGCAAGAAAGCTGCTCCCTTTTCTTGCCGAGGCTATGGTGGAAGCAAAAGCGCTCAGTTAATAGGGCCTGCAAGTAACTTGTCATTAGAGTAAATTTCTGTTAAAGCCAGTGACAGGAATACGACATGCTGGAAGTGAAAGCAGGCAAGCTCAAAGGAAGAGCGCAGCTTTCCATCGGCAGAATCGTTTGATGCGCTGTTCTCAAGGACAACTAAGAGCCTTGCTGAAAACCAGGCTGTATAAACTGTCATTTCAGCCACAGAACTAGTCTCTATTGCCTAATCAGCAATTCCTCAAAATAAACCACACGCTGCAGGAAGTTTTACAGCAAAATCCCAGTGTTTTTTTCCCCTTTTTTGTGGTTTCAGAGTTTCCTTATTTCCATTTTTTCATCCTTTGCTCCTGATTGACCTCGGTAAGCAGTGGGTGTCTGAGGAAGATGACGATGATGAAAATACGCTTCAGAAAGCCTTCCTAGGTCTAGAGTACTACTCCTCCTTAAGTCTAGAGTACTACTCCTCCTTGTTAATGTTGTTCCTAGGCAAGAACATTTAAAATGGAGCGAAGACACACGGGCACTGCGAGCACGTAGGAAGCTCTAGTTACGCACCCTACAACTCGCTGCCGCGCACTTCACTTATGCAGTTAATCACAAGCCTGATTTGCAAGGCTGATGACAGGTACTGA
Source organism: Nothoprocta perdicaria (assembly GCF_003342845.1). Lineage (NCBI taxonomy): Eukaryota > Metazoa > Chordata > Aves > Tinamiformes > Tinamidae > Nothoprocta > Nothoprocta perdicaria. Next base: position 3,415,972 of record NW_020455832.1, on the reverse strand, counting down.
CATTCACTTATCTTGCAGGGGAAGGACTCGAACAGAAAACAGGCCCAGAGGGAATCTCAAGGAGTCATAAAAATTCACACAGCCATTTCAAGATCACTTGTACCTAACAGCTTCATGCTTGCTAATGATGTCTGCTCGGAAAGATCTTAACTGTATTTACCATCTATTTACCAACTGTATTTACCATTTTCCCTAACTTTTTCACTTGCTGTAAACTGATGTCCTGGCTTCTCATCCTACCTTGAAGGACAAATGATTCCCTTTGTCTTTGTGATGCTCTTGTCAAGCTGAAATCGGAGGCATTTCCCCAAGTGCTCCTCATGCTAAGCCCAACCTCTCTGAATCTGCCTTCATGGACCATTTATTCAGACCTATGACCACTCCAGCTGCTCCTTTCTGGAATTTCAACATTCTACTTCTGTTTCAACATTGACCCCATTTAAATCTAGAAATGAAGAAGAAATAATTCCAATCCTCTCTCCTGTTTATATATCTATGGGTGGCACCTGTCTTTTTATCTCACTGCTGCCTCCCATTCTTTTTGCAATCACTACAGTAGCAGAACTAAAGCTAATCCACAATACCTCATCCAGGTCTTATGCAGTTGATCATTAATATTCAGCTAGGTTCTTAAACCACTAAAACATTAAAGGTTAAAACAGCAATTAAGTGGATTTTTCATTTCCTTATTTGTTTCCATTTGCAAGCAAAATATACTAACCTTTTTTTTAAATTTGTGACTTTAACCCCTCAATAGCTTGTCTTGTGAGACGCTCTTTTTTCTTGATTTTTAAAAGCTATATTTTTATATTTTAATGCTTATTTAATAATAAAAGTTTATGTTATTTACCTCTTATCACAGAAAAAAAAAGGACTCAAGAATAAGAAAATGATAGTCTCAAGAATATAAAAGCACATGGGAGCATGACTGAGACTAACATATTTTATTTTTGCAAGTTTAAGCAGAACAGATTAAACACTGGCTACAACCCCGCTTATTCCTTGCAGAGTTTCTTAAAATGTTTATTTTTCTATATGGAACACTTTTCACTTTGAATTCATTGTTCCTTACACAATAAAATAAAGCTGCTATTATGAGATTTCACAGACTTTATTCAAATGCATTTTTTTGTTAGCAATAAGAAAAACTTTTGATGACTTTGCTTATAGGAAGAGGGTCCCTAGGTAGACAGAGGAAGCTCAGACCAAAGCCAAACAAGTTGCATTTGCTCCAAAACAAACTTTTCTGCTTCTTTAGAGCCAAACAGCTTACATGGCTACTGTATACAGTATTTGCAAAATTGTTATTCTGTACTTTTAACCCTATTTCTAAAGGAAAAAAGATCAGAAAAACTGCAAATTTGAATGAAACAATCCTCTTGTCTGAGCTTAGGACATGAAGTCCTTGAAAAGGAAATCTATTTTTGTTGTTAAAAAAGGAACACGACACCCTCAACCCTTTTCTCCTTTGAAACTAGCAGTCTTCAAGTGGGAATCCATGGATGTTGAAAGATCTCTGGAATCTTAATGCACTGCCATTCATAAACACATTTTCAAGTGGAACAAAATTTGAACAGTAAACCTATCAAGTACCAGTTCAAAATTGTTAAAATAAAATCATACCAACAATATTTTCCAGAACCATGACCTATATAAAATAGGGCTCCTTTAATTTGTTAAAAAATTAAGGAAAAAATGAGAGAGGCAGTATTGCCACCTTGAACTCAGCTAGTATGCTAACTCAAAGCTGCTCTTTCACAACTACTAAATTGACTTCTAATTAGAAAGAAATTATTGCAACCTTGACTTTTTTTTGTCTAAGTACTGGTGGTGCGGTACTTATGAGCCCATAGTGGTGGTTTTTTGTATGTGATTCATGCATTTCCATCAGCTGACCACACATTTCTTGACATGGCATTAATGTGACCATCACCTGAAACTCTGCCCAGCTTCCCAGGAATCAGAGTTACCTGACAAGCTACTGTTCTCTTTACACTTCTGACTCTTGTCGACAGTGATCAGAAATCACTGCATTTGCAGTAATGGACAGACTGAAGAAATGAGACCATTATTTTTAAAGGAATAAACAGGATGAGAAAATAGGAGGAGGCAACATCCCCATCCCAAGGCTAATTCTGAAAGTCACTTTGTTGTTGGAGATTTTAAAAGCCCAAGAAATACATTCATAAGCAGTCCAGGGGAGAAGAGCATGGGTTTTACTATCTGAAGGTCTGGTTTATTTACAGGGAAAGGCAAGTGGCGATACTGCCCAAAGACACTTCTGACAGACTGACCTATTCCCCGTTTTGCTTCTGACCAGGGGCTGCCCGTTTCCGACTGAGAAAGGAAACGACCTTGAAGAGGAGACTGAAAACCGGGAGCTTCCACCGCTCCCCAGCTCCCTGGTGCTCCCCGCGAAGGGCCTGGCCGAGTCGGGACCGGCGGCTACGCGACCAGGCCCAGCCTGTAAAGCCAGGGACCCACCTCCCGCCCAACACCCTTCAAACCGTCGCCACAAGCCCATCGGCTGCATCACCTCGCCTCCATTTTATATACGTATATACTCATACTCCTACAAATATCAGCACTTCCCAACTCATACCCACCTCTACAGGGATTCTCCAACATATAGATACATAGATAATTAACCCCCACTTCTCAGGCCTTAAACCCTTTCTTCTGCACAAACACCGTCCCCATGTGCCCTCCTTCCAGGCTGGCTGGTTTGCTTCTCAGTGGACTTATTTTACCTCCTGTTTAGAGTTTTTCCATTATGCTCTCTGACATAATCCTCATATAAACAACATGCCTTTTAAAGTTACTTTTAAAATACACTTTTACTTAAGGAGTTCTTCATGCAAGCAATCAAGACATCGTAATTTCCACTGAAGCTTTTCAGTTTTGAGAAACAGTACTCGGTGGAATCGCGCAGAAAGTAATTTAATACAGATGGAAATAATCCCTACAGCAACCACCAAACAGCTCATGTTTTCACGGTGATTCTAAATACAAAACTAGAAAAAAAATTGTTATCTCGTTCAAGAAACTGATGAAATTCAACTGATCAGAAAAAAAGGAATATATATGCACATATGCCTAATATATACGCAGTATGTCTATATGTGAATTTGAGAGGAGGGGGGTTTCTAAAAGAAAAGTTAATGTTTTCTGATACTGAATAACCTAACCATTCTCAAACTTGTAAAAAAACTGAATATATTTCAAGGAAAAAATTAATCTCTTTTTAAAGAGGAAAAATAAAGACACTACTTATCATAAACTAAAAAAGGAAAGAAACACACTGACCTCAGCTAAAATGGAAAGAACAAAAAGGTCTTGTCAATAGGGAAGCTATCACTGGAAGCTATTATTACGTGAAGTCCTCTAAGTACAAAATATTCTAGGAACAAATGTAATCTTGTTCCTGGGAAAGAAGGAAAACAGCAATTCTGGACGTGTAAGGATTTGCTTTCATATTTCATTATCTAATTCAGCAAATTAGAAAAAAAACAACATTCCATTATTTCCTACTGCTGACACTTTGATTACCAAAGAAAGAGCCATAAAGTGAACTCAAACATAAATTTACAATACTTTCTGTGCCAATGCTAATATCAATTCACGTTAAATTACTCCCAGAGTCAGAGGACTGAGGAGGTAACTTGCCAAGAATATGAAGATAGCATTAAAAAAAAATACTCATGAAACTCAAAAGAAGCACCTTCTTCGCAGTAAAGAAGCTATTAGGACATGTTCTAAATGAACTGTTGTATGGTCCTACTTTGTCCAATAACTACACTTGAAGAAGCAGCTAGAAAGTGAGCTGTAACTGAAAGACGAGAGTTATCTTTGGACATGCACAAAGCACAGGAAGAAGCACTGCGTGGTAACAGGAGCTCGTTCCAAATTCACTGCTCGCAGCCTTCTTCCAAGGCTAAGTTCAAGATTTCACTGAGATGCTAGACACAAAATAAATAGGTGTCTGTATTTAATACTTTTTTTCTTGAAGGTCTCATCTATCCCTTCAGAAAACACTGACACTTATATAAACATGAGAAGCTTTTCTTTTGCCTAAAAGTATGCTTTACTTGGAAACTATTTGCTTTGTAATCTTAATTTCTCCTACTAATATTTTTAAACACTCATTACAAGTTTGAATCGAGAACTTTACTCATAACTCTGCTCAGTAAGTCCACAGGCTAATGTGAACAAATGCTAAGCTGCTCTTCCAGCTGCCAGACAGATTTTTAAACTCCATTCTCTGCATAGGAAAGATTTTCCAGAAATCCCAATTAAAACCTTAAATAAAATTTTTTTAAAAAATAGGATGCTCGGTCTGTGAAAACTTGGCACTGACTTGTGCTTTTTCACATTCCCTATTTAGGCAGAGTTGCTAAATTTAAATACTGGTAAACACCATCCTTGCCCTCCTCTGCTCAATGCGAGGTACTCCCAGCTCCACATCAATTCACCTTCACCGAGGTCCTCACGCTGGCAAGATCATTTCTCTCCAGTTCAGTGAGGGAGAATTAACCCACCCCAAACCCAGACAAATTCAATCACAGACAGGAAAATATAACCCTTTTTGACTCATTTAGAATTTTTAACCTACAAAAATATATGTGTGCATATGTATGTGTGTAAAATGTGTATATATATGTACATACATATAAATATATATAAATATATTTTATAAACTTATTTATCAATTAGCACCATCTAGTGGGGTCTGTACAATGTATGCAACAAAAAGTAGCTTGCTAGTCAGATTTTTCTTTAGATTCCTGTGCAACATGTTATGCTACAGCATAGGTGCAATTAATAAACTAAAAAGAAAGGCAAAGTTTCTTGGGGTTTTTTTTAATTATTAATTTGTTACTCTATCATAAATTCCATTTTCAGAAAAAAATGCTGACTGTAGAAGTTGCATTCATGTACCCATGAAAACCTAGTAATAGGAGGAAAAGATAAAAAGATAATATGAAAAATCCTATTATCTTTAATAAAAGATATTTTGAAACCTAAGAGAAAAAAGAAAGGAATACTAGCTGCTCCATCATCAGAGCTTAGAGCTAATTAATACTGATGAGAGAACAACAATTTATTCTGCAGATACAACTTTTGCTGCAAACAGATCAAAATGCCACAACAGCTGGATCACAAGCCAAAATACAATTACAGATATAATATTTACAAAATTTTCAGATATAATCTTGTAGAAGTTACCTACATTAAAAACAGATACTAAAACCTAACCATGCTTGTTTATCCCTCTGATAAGATCCTTAAGAACTGTGCAGACTCAATTCCTGTTGCAAGTAATGATGGAGACTAAGTGCAAAAGTTAAACAGGTAGCAGTTCCTCCACTCACCAGGTAGCAGCAAGGAAGCCTCACAAATAAGCAGCACAAAATGGCACTTAAATGCCGCACAGGAAAAAGGTTTTTAACCTGTGCCTGTTTACAGTCCAGGTTAAAAACAAAACACATTTTATCATGGCAATTTACTGTGTGTTTAAGGGTACTAGCACAAGTCAGGAGTGTGAAATGAAGCATTTGCTTAAATGGTTCTTCAGAAATGCACTGCAAAACTGTGAAGTACTTTGTAAGGGGTAGTCAAGGACAATCTTCCCTAATTTAGCAGGCACTAGGTGAAAATAAACTGGTTTTATTCCTGTGAAAAAATGTTAAATGTGTAGTTTTTTTTTTTTTAAGTACTTTTAAAGTACTTATTGCAAGTCTTCCAGTGATGTTTTTACTGCTCTACATTTTTATATTTTTCTCTTTGTTTTTTTTATTTAAGTCCCAGAACAAAGGAAGATGAAACCTGCAGTCTGTTCAGCTGTCAGGTACAAACAATTTATTCAAGCTAAATGGAAATGGAAATAAAAATAAAGAGGTTCTAATAAATGAGATAGTACCAACAAATAATAAGAATAAAGATGAAGACAGCATCTGATTTTTGTTTAAAAGGGTAGAAATGTGTTAGGAGTAAACTGTCATAAAGAAGTCCAATGAGAATTGTATTAACAGAGTTTTATGAGATACAAGTAATTGTCAACCTTCCCTGCAGAGGATGAAGAAACTGACGTGGAATGTCTGCTGTGGGCTAAAGCGAAATATAAACAATAATGACACCATACAAAAAAAAATTGCAGTAATTTGGAGAGATTTAGTATTCTCAATCTGCTTGAAAATATATCTTCTGTTATATCCGTGCATCAAGGCTGTAAGACCCAACCTGATAAAATAGGATGTTGTTTTCCTAGGAAAAACTTTTCTTCTCCCCATTTACATTCCCCCTACTTCCTCCACCATTTCTTGGATGACACACAGGACACTTCCCCGTTCCTTTTTCATCACTGCCACCCAGTGCTCTTTTACTTTTCCTCACAAGTAATTGCACTTCAGCCTCTTCTGCTAAACCATCCAAAAATACAAACCCAATTTACACACAGCTTCTCATCTCGACAAACATATTGGTTTCTTTTTATACTGGAACTAGTGACACAACATCTTCCTGCAGCTCTGTCATCTCTTTAGCTATTAGGGCTATGTCCTGTCTTTAAATTGCAGAGAGCAGATAGATAAGAGCAGCAACTGCCTGTGGACAGAGGATGGGGCAGAGACAGTGCAAGTGCACAGACACTCTTACACTTACCGACACTCCTACTATGATAAACAGAATATAGGGACAATTTAGCAATTATATTTTTCAAGAAATAAGGATCTACCTAATCACTGTCACAAAAAGTACCAAGTATTGGGACCCAAGAGATTTCCTGACAGTTTTCCATCAGAACTCTTTCCTCTCCTCCACTTTCTTTTTCTTTTATAAAGTAGGATGCAATCAGAGCGTTAGCAAGCATGACCTAGGCTAATTCACACTGCATATGAATGCCAAGAATCAGCAGAAATTTAAACAATATCAGAAAGCAGTTGTATTAAATCAGGTAATCATTTTCAATATTATACCACAGACACATCAAAGATAAAACAAATTTTAATACTAAGAAAAAGGACAAAACATCTCCATGTATATTTTGTGAAGTCCTTAATTTATATGTGACATGCAAAGAAAGTATAAACGTCGATCCAATTTAACTCAGTTGAATTCCCTCCACCCAAGGGGTATGCACTGAAGTGCTCTCCTAACTCCAGTACTGGATCATCCATCTCTATGTGCGAGTGGTTTTTATTTCCTATACTTTTTAAAGGTTTGGAAAATTAGTGATTAAACTGAAAGAAGCAAAAATCGGCATGATATTCCCGCAGAGAAGCCATTCCGGAATAGTTATGGAAAAGTTAATAGGAATAACAAAGGAGAGCAAATGTTCATAACGCAAAAAGAATTAAGGATTTGGCACAGATTACAAATTCATTTAGCAGTATAAAAGTGATTATAAAATGATGTGAGCCAAAGAGCAATGCAGACACTCACGAAGACCAGAGTCAGAGCAGAAGCAGGAAAACCTGACTGAGCTGCAGCTCTTCCTCAGGGGTTCTCTGACAGGCAAGAAGGAAAAATGAGGACATCATTCCCTCTTTGGGAGAGGACAGCAATAAACTTGGGCATTAGTTAGAATTAGTTGGCTAGGCATGGTTAAAAAAAATAAAGGAAAGAAAAGATGTTTTGAGAAAGAACACATGCATGCAACTATAAATATTCTGTTGCTTGGCATGTGCTGTAGCATGATCTGTACCTGGCCATCAGTGGCACACCAAACTTCAATCCGAACACCACATGGATAGTACAAATAAGTTAAGTGCTCATATGGTGGAGCTTTCAACTGAACGTGACACGTGCGAAGAGAACTTCCACTGACATCTCCACACCTGCAAAGGGAACACTGGCTTCTACAAGGACACACAGCCATGACTAGTGCAAAAACAAACTCTGGTTAAGAAAACTGTACTGTTTTTAACAACGCTATCTGCAAATGTAAAGAAGCAGTGCACATGTGGCATAGTGCTCTGCTCCCTTCTGCCCATGCTCCAAAAGCAGGAGAAGAATTACAGCAGACTGAAAAATGTGGGGAAAAAAAAGTTGTGCTGAAAAGGCCAGAGAAGAAAGCAAGAAAAAGAGAAAGAGAAAAAACAGGCTACACACATTCCTGAGCAGCACAAATTGACTAGAAGAGCATGAGATGGAGAAAGGTACAACCAAGATCTGTAGAGAGCAAAGAAGGATAAGCTGAGCAGCACCCAAACATACGGGTAGGAAAAACAGGGATGGCACCTCTTCAACAGGCTGTCTTATTCAATCTTATTGTATCAATTTCCATGTGTTAAAATTATTTCATAGCTACGATATCCCCTCTTTCTTAGCTGTCACATGGATTTGCACTGCAGAGGCTTGTTTGGGTCGTCAAAATTTTCTCTTCTCAAAATGAAATGGTCCAAGACTATAATAAAACAACCCCCTCACATGTATCCTATAGGACATAATTTTACTTATTCACCACAAAAATGGCTTCTGCTCCAGAGAAAAAGAACACTGTAGAAAAACAGTTTAAAATGACATTATCCTTGCATGTCTTGGATTTATCAGGCTATTATTATCAAGCAGCTTAAGAAGCCTTTCTTTGGCCTCAGTATAATAAGGGGAAAATATGTATCACTTTGGTTAAATACATTCTGTATAAACTTCCTATTACAAAAAATAAATAAAATTGTGCATAGATTTGGGTTCTAAAACTTGTAAGTGTTGCATAAGTTTTGCCACCAGGTTGGTATAGTGCCCCCTCTGTAACACTATTTATCCAGAACTATTTATCTCAGAAGGATTTAGATTCACTCCTTAATGCCCACTTTTGGCTGGATTTCTGCTACTCTTTGGAGGTTTCCCAGAAGAAACTTTAAATCAATTACTACCGATCCAAAAAAAATGCCTCTGTCTGGATTTTAACCTAAACGAAAGCTTTTTCACATTCCAAAGCACTGATTAATTTACTAGTTTCAAGTAACAGTCATAGACCAACATTTCACACCTCTTATTTAATAAGTTTATCTTTTTTATTTTGAATTTCGAAGGTTTGATTTTTACATCACACCTGTGGAGACTCCATTATCTACCTCAGCTTCTGCAAGATTGACTCAGGGAGATTAAACTGTCCACAAATACAATTAATCACTATTTTGGAAACTATCTCGGATTTTTGGTCATTATTAACAAATTGGGCTAAAAGAAAGAGATGCTGACAGAACTTCCTTACAAAAATCTAGACAAAAATTAGTCAGTCTTTACTATTAAACATGTTAATAACTCTGCTGTAGAAATTTGCAAGATATCAAACCTCAGAATTTTGGACAAAATCTAAGTGTAGGTATCTAGCTCAAACTTCTCACAAAAACTACAAAATGAAAATATATTTAAAAAATACAAATAAGAATTTACCATAGCAGATCCCATTTAATACACTTCTGGACAAACTGGGATTTTCACAGTCCTCTAGCTGTTTATTTGCTAGCAATGATCCATATTTTACAAGTGCACTTATAGAACCATTTAGCACTAACTTGATGTGCATTTTAACACAAATAAGGTTATATCCTCCAAAGATGTATCTGGCCACTTTTTTTCAATAAACTGGAGATAGTCTTTCAATTATTAAAGGCACAGGTAGGTATGTGCGATGAACACAAACTACTCATCAACTCTGTCTTTATTTGGGTAAAGATCTTGTCAAGTAAAGATCATGTAAAGTTCTTGTAGTATTTTCTATAAATTTTCAATTTTTCAATTCAAATTTTCAAATATTTCAATAACCGATTCTGACTAATTTGCTCGCTGTTCTCATGGAAATTAAGTTTAAAGGCATCTGATTCTCTCCAGTGAGAGAATACTCACTGATTTCAGTTGCAGATTATTCAATAAGCCTTTAAAAAAAAAAAAAAAAAGATTTTTCATAACATCTTACGTGACACGTTTCTTGAAAGCAAAAGTCACTATGGAAGCAATACTAGTCAACATTTCCACAGTAATTACTCCAAATACAAATGCCAACTCTTCTCAATAATTTTCTTACACAATTTTTTTTTTCAGTATCTTCCATCTTCAGAAAGCTAGAAAGGTACAAATTACACCATCATATATAACAATTTTAGATAAGAATATTAAAACCTGCCAGTCCTGTATATATATTCTACACTCAACCGAAAGAGAAAATTTGAAAATTTAGCCTGATATCCAGGCAAGCCGGACAGATGTAGTGCGTCTCTGTAGATTCAGTATCCCAGTATTGGCCATATATATTAATTAGCTATATATGTTATATATTTATTTTATATTTATCACAGAATGGTTTAGGTTGGAAGGGACCTCTAGAGATCATCTAGCCCAATCCCCTGCTCCAGCAGGGACACCCAAACCACGGGGCACAGGGCGGCATCCAGGCGGGTTTTGGAGATCTCCAGAGAAGGAGACTCCACAACCTCCCTGGGCAGCCTGTGCCAGGGCTCGGGCACCCTCACAGTGAAGAAGTTCTTCTTCACATGGAGATGGAACTGCCTGTGTTTAATCTTGTACCCGTTACCCCTTGTCCTATCACTGGCCACCACTGAGAAGAGCTTGTCCCCCTCCTCCCTACAGGTACTTACACATATTGATCAGATTCCCTCTCAGTCTTCTCTTCTCCAGCATAAACAGGCCCAACTCACTCAGTCTCTACTCATATGAGAGATGCTCCAGTCCCTTCATCATCTTTGTCGTTCTCCGCTGGACCGTCTCTAGAAGTTTCTCATCCCTCTTGTCCTGGGGAGCCCAGAACTGCCCCCAGTACTCCAGGGGCGGCCTCACCAGAGCTGAGCAGAGGGGCAGGATCCCCTCCCTCGCCCTGCTGACAACATCCTCCTGATGCAGCCAGGATGCCATTGGCCTTCTTGGCCACAAGGGCACTGCTGCCTCATGGTGTCAACCAGGACTCCCAGGTCCCTCTCTGTGGAGCTGCTCTCCAGCAGGTCAACCCGTAATCTGTACTGATGCCTGGGGTTATTCCTCCCCAGGTGCAGGCCCCTGCACTTCTCCTTGTTGAACCTCATGAGGCTCTGCCTCAATTTGTAACTGATTTGTAACTTCTAATTTGTAACTAATTTGTAACTTCTCTAGGGCTGTATCACACCTCTTTCAGCAAGACTCTTAGCAGTTCACAGCACAACAAAGACATCCTTACAAATTTAAGGCTTCCTAGGTCTCTGATGATCTCAATTTTAAGGAATAGATTTTAATGACAAATAACTGTTACCTGTTAACTAGTATATCACTCCTTATCTCCTTGCCAAAATGCACAACTGACCTCATCTGTGCTTGCGTGGAGGGCCCGCAGTGCAAGAGCAATAGCTTCAGTCTGAACACGTGCCTCCAGTAGCTCTGCATACTCTCCCTCAGAGAAATACGTGAACTATAATGTATGAAGCAATCTTGCCTGATTTTCCTGCAAGTTTGCTACTTATTATTTTTCACTGGCCATGAACTGCTGCCAGCCACCACATCCTACCTCCATGCTACCTCTAGCCCATCAATTCCCAGTGCCACAAACTGATCCACACTTCCAACAATAATTTATGAAGACTGAATAAATATTACAACGAATGCCTGACACATTATAGGACAGGCCGAGCTGCACTATAACACCTCTTCAGGTGTCCTAGAATAAGCTGCATGACTCTTCTCAGAGGAAGGGTTGGACAGTTACAAATGCATCTAACTTCTAACATGAAACAGTCAAGAAAACTCATGAGATCGCCTGAATGCTCTCCTCTAGATGCAGATTTTTATGTGTGTGTGTGGTAACAAAAAACTCTCAAAGTGTACATATAAAGTTGCCTATAAACTAACCTTGTACCAGGGTAGCCTGAAGGCTTAGCAGATCATCTGCGCATTGTTGATTTTATCACTGCAAGCACAGGTCAAATCAATCCCCTTTGGTTTATTCCAGTCAACTTAGTTTTTGTAAATGCTATCTTTATTTTTCTCATTACCAAGTTTGAACTTGAAGCACCTGTTTCTGCACCTTGTACCTCTTCACACAAAAAGTTTCCAGTTTTTCTACACAATAATAACTGTAAAATTTGGGCTACGTAATAATATAATCGAAGATGTCAACCCATGAGGATACACCCCTGATTATTGAAAATTAGATTACTTTTAGAAAAAGTTGGACTTTGGATGCACAACATCAACATATACAGAATAATGTTCTCAAAACTTCAAGTGAAATCAATAGAAAATTTATTACAAATTAAGGCCTGCAGGGCCAGATATTATGCAATCACAATGAAATTGGTCAAGATTCAGCAAATATTGCTTACTTTTTGCACTAGTACTTTCTTTTCCAGTGCTACATGTTACTTTTTAGATGCTCAGTCTCTTCCCTGTTCTTCCCTATCAAGAGGAATAGCAAAAGACCTTGTGACTGTTTTATTACTATCATGAAATATGCAGCACAGGTGGAAGAACTGTGCATTTTCTGGACTGGCCAAAATCAATCAGTAAACTGCAATTGTTTATGAAATAATTAGGTTATTTCATAAGAGATAAACTCTGCCCAAGAGATAACCTTAGTCAGTGCATGAGCATCATACACATAAACAGAGTTGTTTAAGGGTACAGAGCAAGTAAAAACTTTGTCCCAGAGCAAGGCAGACAGTTAAACATGTATCCAGCAAACAAGCTTCTCTAGAAGTATGCTAAAAGATAATTAAAGCAGATTTAGCTTTATCCCTTCTGTTCCTCTGCAAAATGCCAATTCAGTGTGTATGTGCACTGTTTCAGACTTCAGCTAGGTTAGTACTCACAATTACCCTGAGGATCATCTCTTCATGCTCCTCCTCTACAAATTGCTGCACAATTACTAGGATCTCTACCATACAAAAAGAAATCGAATGTTGAAGATTTTTGGTAGAAAAGAGAGTGTGTATTAAGACAAGGAAGCAAACTGAGTGAAGCAGAGACAGAATTTACACATTCACTGTCCAAAGCCAGTTTTCTCTTCCAAACTGTCAACAATGGCTGTGGTTTCCCTCTTCTCCATACTCTGCAAACTAAAAACTAATCCACACATTCCTGTATTATTAAAAAAAAAAAAAAAAAAAAAAAACTAAAAAAGGAAAAAAAAGAGATAAACAGTTGCATCAGTTTGTGCTGGTTTTACTTACTACAATAGGAATGCACCGTAGGGAACAATCCAGTATTTGCTAGGGAATGGACTGGATGATCTAATACAACTTTTCCATTTCTGACTTCTTAGAATAGCTCATGTTGATCCAAGTTCACAAAGAGATTTCTGTCCAACAACACTGAATGAAGAGAACTCCAAGACAAGTTTTCTGGCTTTTTTTTTTAAATACTAAGAGAGCCAGAGAAGCAAACCAAACCATATGCCATAGCATACAGCTACAACAAAAACACTATGATTATAAAATATCCATAAAACATACAGTATCTGTAAAAAGGTAAAAAAATCATTTCATAATTAAAATGTTCACATAATTTGGAGCATTTTATGCACATTACACCTTAGAAAAACAGTTCTTTGAATATGCCTTCTTGCTATTTGCAACTATGAATCAGTTAAGGTAAGATCAGCTTAGAATAAGCAGTGTGTTTATCTTAAATAGAGAATTACTAGTGCGTAATTAGACGTACACCCAAATTTTCCTTTTCTTCTAATCTATGAAGTTTAAAACCCACACATACCAGAATTGGAACATGTTTGGCTTTAAGTTAGTGCCTCTTTTTATTACAAAATATCTGTCACCATTTTCTGCCTGAGGAATTAAAATCCTTTGCCTTTGAAAGTACAGTTGATTTTAAGAAACTACTACTATGAAAAACAGCCTTTCAAGAAGTCCCCAAAACCCAGAAAAAAAAGGCATTTCCAAAGCCTTATAACAGAGAAAGGTTATGGAGATGGATTCTTACTTCTGCTCTTACAGTTGTCCTCAAAAAAATCTATGGACTGACTTCTCTGAAACTCGAGAGGATACTGAATAATCCCTTAAAAATGCATTAAAGGTCAAGCAAATACCAGGAGCTCCAGATAGAGTTAAGCCTGTCTTAGCCTCTTAAGCCAGGGACATGAGAGGTAACCTTTTAAAAGTCCTTCGTGTCCCATCTTCCACACCCGAGCAGCAGAGAAATCCAAAGGGGAGGTTCTAGAGCCTGCAAATGTCATGGCTCATGCTAGGGGCTCCTAACAGGCTCAGTCCTGAGCCTGCCACTTAAAGAGACTGTCTTCTGGAGAATATTAGTGTGGTGTGTTAAAAAACATAAAAAGTGCAGCTAGAAACCCTGAAGATAGACTTAGGCCTATTTTAGAACAGGTTGAGGCTCAACAGGACCTTAACAGAACTGCTTACAGATTCAAAGTACTGGTACACTTAAAACTCACACCTAAAATCTACCAGATAAATAATAAGTATATCTGAAATGCTCCAATGCCTTTGTGTTGCAACTGCAAGATCAAACACTTGTTGATCTTTACAACTTCTATCTGTGTGAAGAAATTTTTTTTTCATTAAATTTCTTGTCAACATTGGAAAGAGCAATCCTCCTGCCCTGCAGCCACCAAGAGCCCACAACGGCACGTGTGGCACGACCACTTGCTCTGTCAAAGCGAGAATAAATTCAGGGTGAGCACATTAGTGCCTGGCCTGTTACCTTTTTGGGTTTGGGGAGATGTGAGAAAGGAGCAGGTGASTGAGTTGGAAAAGGCTTAGTTTTTGTTTTAACATAGGAACAAATGTTGAAAACTCACCCTGCTCATTTTATAGTCAGCCTTCTTCTTTGATACCTAATCCAGACGGAAAACTAGTTTGGCTATGGACAGAACATTTTACTCTGATTCAAACTAATGCCAGCCTATATGAGAGATGCCAAGTGGTGTTCACCTCCTGGGGATCTCGGCAGCAGCCTCCAGAGACAGCTAATGTAAAGCTGGAATCACTGGGAACCTCTGCATGCCGGTGCAATTTGATGAATTGCTCCAGGTAAATGAGCACTGACAAYCACCGTTCCTCCTGTACTTAGATATCTACTACCAGCCAATATTTATGTGCATTTTTATCTATAAATTCTCATAGCTGATTTGAAAATAAATTTAGCCRGGTTATCAACAAAATTGTATTTTCCCAGAACAAGATGGTGAAAAGGGAAAAAAGTAACTTAAAATCTACATCAAAATAATCTCTCTTGTGGCCAGCTCTAAGCCTCCTCTCGGCCGATTCTGCTGAATGCTGGGCAAGGCAGAGTACATTCACAGCTGGGGTTACTACCACCTCCGGAATTATCCGAGCCCTCGGAATATTCTCACAGCTTGCATTAGCTCTGTGCTAGAGACTCACCCCATCCTCACCATCGTGGAGCACTGGAACATTTTAACCAGCTGCTTGGGCCCGTTTTTCTGCTACAAGCACTTTTCACATGATGGGGGTTGCTCTGCRTACGGCCGTGCCTTGCTTTGATTTCTCGGTGCCGATCGTTTTCATAGCAGGACACTTACTCAAGTATTCTTCCAAACTTATTTTAGGTCATACTTTAGGCCAACATATTTATGTGCAAAACACAATTTTCAATGGAGCCAAGCCAGCAAGGGAAACAGCTTACTAGAATTTCAGTTGACTTTGTTAAAGGAAATTATTTTAAATTAATGTGGCTACTGAACTGTTGCCATATTTGACCTCAGAAAATATATTCCTTCTAATTTTTGCTGTGAACATTTATTTATTTAAGCTAAACTCCAGGTCTTGAATGTTGACCATACAGAAGTCTCAGATTTCCTGCTACTATTTCGTACTCTATTTTTCTAAACAAGGGCAAACAACATATGCTGGCTGCATTAGCATTATACTGCCAAAACATCACTCTTAAATGAAATCATCTATGTATTTTTGGTAGAATCTTATTTAACAACTTCCACCCCTGACAGAAACAGAGTTAAAACAAGGCTGTTTTGTTTTCACCGAGCAACAGTTTGATCACTGGTTTACTAGATGGCGCTCAAAACATTTTTCCATATGCTCTTCTCAAAGCAAATCTGACTTCAGTGTGGTTTACCTTCACCAGTGAATGAAGGCTTTTTTCACCAAACATATCCCAGAGGAAGGTCAGGTCTTCCTGGCTGTCCACATGTGGCTGCAGCTGGGCTGGCAATGCAGCCAGCAGCTCATACAGACCTATAAAATGAAAATAAAACAGAAAGCGTAATCTAGGGGTGATCTCATTAATTTCACTTAACAGTTCTGTGTAATTGGCTGCCTGGAGCATGTCATTTTAACTGAACAGGGAGTCTGGAGTACCCAGCCTAACATTAGCTTGTAGGACAAGAAGGGACATTTAAAAATATCTGCAAGAAGCAAGTATCAGCAGTGTATTTTTTACCTTGTCACAGTTGTCAAGCTTCTATACCCATATATATTTACACAAGGTTATACAGAAAATTCATAAAGGTTCTGAAAAAAAAAGGGACAAAACCAGGAAAAAAAAATGCATTCCTTTGCTTAATCGTTATTCCATTTCCCTTGATGTTAGCCAAAGAGTGAAATGAGTCATGAATAGGAAAAACTTCCTTAAAAGAACAGAAACTGGATAGGGTGGTCCATTAAAAAAGGGTTCGCGGTTTCTCTGAATATTTCTTGCTAATATATTGCTGGATTTTTTTTTTCTCTCTCCAGTGTCCAGCAGGAGCCCATAGCAAGACAACAGCAGCTGCTGGGTCCCCGCGTGAAAGAGCGCGGAGGAGGAGGAGGGCGCGGGGGTTTCGGGGTGTCCCTCAGGTAGTGGCGCGCGCGGGGCCGCCGTGTCGCCCCACAGCGCGGCAGCCATTTCGCGCCCGAGGCCGCCGCCCGCCCGAGGCAGGCAGGCGGCAACGGCCTWGGCGGCGCGGACCTGGCACCGCCTCCTATCAACTCACAGCACATGCCGCGTTTCCCAGTGGGATTACGCGGGGTAAAAAGGACAAAATGCCTTTTTCTCCTGTCTGCTGTCTACAAAAACACCACTAGTCTCCTGGGATCCAAAATACATGGCCCTGCTATTATTTTTAGTCTGAGCAAGTGCTGCTGTTCATCACTAGGACAGATTTACAAGATTTTCTACTAGTAAAGCACGTTATTGTAAGTTACAGGTTACCGACCGCTCTTAGGCCTATTATTTTCTTAAAACTTATTATTTAAAATATTAGTAAACATATTTTCACAGCTTTTCCAGGCATCGTATACCCCTTTCAAAATTAAATACTGCACCCTCGGGATCCGATTATTTAACATTTTTGTCTCTTTATTGGCTTTCTGTACAGTATTCTGGAAAAAAAATGTTCCTTCCAGATACATTCTTTTTGTGGTCCAAGTGTTTTTGGTGGTTGACATTCATTTCTCTCAGAATCTTGCTTTTATTTAAATCTGCTCTTGTTTATGCTTCAGAAATACTGTAAAAAGAGGATATAATTCAAACCACTACAATTCCGTATGGATCGGAAAGGAGCAGTGGGTCTTGCCTAGTATTGATGACTGAACTCCAAAGAACACAGGTTCAAAGGGAATTCTTGGCTCTTTCTTTCTGGATTAGGAGAATTTAGGCACTTGGCAAAGCAGTTATTTGTATCATGCAATTTATGCTTCAAAACTGGTAACTTTTTGAAAAGTTGCTCTGGATGTCACAGTAGTTACCAGCTTCAAAATGATATGAGCAGTGCTTTGGCTGAGGGAATAAGTATGCAGGAAGAACAAATAATAAAACTGCAGTAAGTCAGGACCTGATTCAATTTAGTTATTTTTTAATAGTTTCACATCCAAAAATTAGAATTTCTTTACACTTTGCCTTGTATTTCTGCATTTTTTGATCGCTCCAACCATTTTTCTAATTGCARTTATTTATCTCAGAACAACCTGAAACTATTTAAAAAATAACAATTAAAAAATTGTTCAGCACAAGCTTACACTGTGGTATACCTGTTTTGGAACAACTCCTGGGTACCATTTCAAGGCAACAAAATACTACCTGCAGGTACTCCCTCCAAATCAGAGAGAGGAAACAGAGAAAGGCTTTTTCCCTTGATTCGTAAGACCTGCTTCATCATTACTTAAGATCTACTATATAGCCYTTCCACAACAGTGAATGTTGCTCCTGAAACATAAATAAAAAGTACCAAGAAAATAAATAAATAAATTTAAGTCCAGGTCTTCTCACAGATTAACTATCAGAGCAGTGACATGGGGTGAGCCTGACTCTGCCAGACTTGGTTTATGGCACAAAACTCCATTGGAAAAACCATTGTCCCGTCTCCCAGCATCCATTAACCCAACACATTTAGCTCGACACATTCAACTCTGAAGCTTCCCCTGCCTTTATTTATTCACCTCTCTTTGAACAATCCCTGCTAGGGAAAGGGATGTCCCCTGCAGCTCTCTTGCTCATTTGGGAAGAGGTGGAGCCACTTTGTGCAACTCCCCGTGAGAAATGGGGAGAATCAGACAGACGGCTGCTGATTTCACCCCATCTCACAGTGTGGCTTTGGTGCTGCCCAGCTTTGCTTCCAGGGCCTGTACAGCTGCAGGAAGAAAATGCTCTGGTCTTGGCGTTGAGCAACACAGACAAGGTAAAGGAGGAGCAAGAAGAAAATAAGGGCTCAGGATATTTTACAGGGGAGGAGAGAAATAAAGCCTGAATATCCTCAAAGTCAAATTTCATAGTTGCAGATCATCTCCCTCAGTTACGTCCCCTTCCTCAAACAGAAGGTTTCAATGGCAGAAAGGGCTAACTCAACACCTTTGCAGACAAAGGGGGATTTTATTACTCCTTCTGTGGTGCCAGTATCATGGAATTAAAAATCTTCAGATGAGCATTAAGATTTTATATAAATGAAGCAAAAGCAGTGCGTCCTTCTTCATGCCCTATTGTCCTCTGGCTCCCGAAGAGCTAAAATGTGGCCATCATTGGCCTTTTATTTATGTCTCAATTACACAAAATGTATTGTTCATACATATTGCAGGGTGAAGACATGGTGAAAAGCACTGCTGGTCACACGGCTCTACTGGCAAATGCAACCTGTTAGGTTTTGCRATAGGAACAGGGACCAAAAAATTGGTCAAATTACTGCAAACTGGGAATGACTTCCAAGCCACTACAGACACACTGGTCTGATTTAAGTTACCACATCTAATAACCTGCCATATCCATCCTTTCTTACACCTGAACAGCTCCGGGCTCTCGGTGTCACTACGGTCCTCCCAGGCTGCCCAACAGTAGCACAAATTTCACCACATTTTAGCAAATGCTAAATGTGATTAAATGCCCTCCAACACCGCTCTCCTGCACCCCTCAAATGCTTCACAGGCCCAAGCCAAAAGCCACTGAAAGCCAGGGAAGTTTCCCACTGATTTTAGTGCTGTCAATCTGTTGAAAACAATTTTTTAAATCGTTTCAGGAGCAATTTGAAGCAGTGAAATGGTGCTATATTGAACACTCTGGATCACCCTTAAAACAAAAGTTAACTGTTAAGAAAGGTCCTAGGCACAACGTCTACCTTCAGGAAACCTGTGGTCTACAACAAAAATACCTGTTCACTGCACAGGCCATGGAAGGGGATCCCCCCAGCATGTAAAGCCCTTAATACTGCTCTTCTGAGCAGCTGGCTGCCAAGTCTTGGTTTTATTCTTAGTCTCCATTTGATGTTTCTCTTACGGTCCCACCTTCCTGAATCATGAGACACGCATGGCTCTCCAATTGAAAAAAAATAAAAAAGATGTATTTGCGCACATTTTTGGGAATATGCCTGCAATTTAAACAACACCCCCAAAAGTTTTTAAAAGGCTCTAGAACTTGTGCTTAAAAAAAAAAACTTAAAAAAAAAAGAGGGGGTTTTGAATGTCTGATGTTGGCAGTATTGCAAAGAGCCTTGCAAGAAATTCTTGCTTTTTTTATACACTGTAGCTATTCTAGTCAGGTTCTCGTAATATTTTTTAGTCGGGTTTACTTGGAATTTAACCAGATTCTACAGTTAAAAGAAATAATATCCCCACTGGGATTTTCCAGTATCAAAACATTTCAAGTGTCAAAATTCAGTATAATAAACATGGCTTACATAAGAAAAACATATTTATTTCCATTTTTAAAGCAGATCACTTATTCAAATGTCCCATGTGTCTTGGGCCTATATTACAAATATTAATTTCAGAGTGAAATGTAGATGCAAACCCAGGTATTTTGAAATTGTAAAAGGGGAAATAAGTCCACTGAGACCCACAAGTTAAAAAAAAATCAAATTATAATGTAATCATCCTTCCATTTCCCCACATCATTGAGGAAGAAAAAAAAAAGAGGACTTTCTAAATTAAACATCACATTCAGTACAGAAAAATGCACTGGCAGAAATAAGAAAAAGTGAGAGTATATATAAAATAAGGAAGTGCTGGTTGTAGATACTAACATGGTGATATATTACTGCCATGCTATGTAAATTAGGTATCTAACACTGCATGTGAACTGCATAAAAGCCTGTAATCTGGAAATMTTGATAAAGAGGGGGCAAGTGTTGCATGTACTAATCCTGTCTGACTCTTGTAGAGAATGTACAGGGCTTATTTTAAGCTGTTTACATAGTATATTCTATTTGAATACCTGATTCAAGAATGAAGAAATTTAAATATAAAAAAAAGGAATAAAGTACAAGATTCTTCAATGGACAAGAGAGTTTCCAAAGAATCCAGTTCAGCCGAAAAAAAAAGTGACACAGGCAACTAAAAATCCATTGCTACATGGATTTGCCTGCGGAAATAATCTGTATGAAGTGCATGCACACAGATAATCTAAATACTCCTATATAATCTAAGTCTAAAATTTTTATCAACTTGACACTAATAGGGAATCTCTCTCTCAAGATTCTGGACTTGTGTAAGATCCAGGAAGACAAAATGACTGTAAAATGAGGTGTGGAGCATTCTGCCAGCTCGGACCAAGGAAACAATTTCAAGGGGAAATCTGTGTTGGAAAACTCAGCATTGTCCTAGCTTAGAAAGATTGGGTAGATAAATTTCACTTTGTTCTGCTAACACAGTCATGCAGTTCCTGTCTTCAGGCTATCTTCAGTTTATCCCATGCTTCATTAATACAATTTGTTTTATTAGATCTGAGGAACAGAATGTATCACAATGGCAATTCCAATTTAAAACCGTGTAGGCTAACTTTGCGCCCACAGTCAGATTTAAGACTCTAAAGCAGAGGAGAGCTTTTAAATCAGAAACAACGAGACCCAAAGAATTTTTCCAGTTCTAGAAAACTGCTTCCTTCGCAGGCTTACACTCTCTAGAAGACTGCTTGTTCCTAGCAGGAGGCTAAATGGCTCAGGAATTGAGGCGAGTGTTCCCATACTGAAGCACTCGCACTGCGGATTCCAGATGCTCAACATTCTTGACATCAGAATGGAAAAATTTACTGTTAGTCTAGAGAAATTTAATATCACCATTCTTGTCATATCCTTCATAGCTTCATTATTAGGACAAGTCTGTGGAAGCTATAAACCGGTGCTAAATGATAAAAAATATGGTCTCTGCGTTCCATCACTCTTACATATTACAAGAAAACACCACGTTTGTTTCGGTTAGCCTGAGGAAGAAGAAGCTGGACGCAAATGGATGTGCATTTGCTTTCATATGTTAATTAATTGTCTGAATTAGCATTTTGAATAATGATGCCAGACTTTAAATCAAAGTTTTTTACTGTAACCGAGGGGTAATAAACACTAAAGAACATATATCTAAGCCCAGAACAACACTGTAAAATTTTATTGTATTAATAAAACGGGACACACCAACCTTTAAATTTTCCACTTTGTCAAAGGTAAAATAATCAGCACCGTTTGCTGCCATTTATAACAAGCTAACATTTTTTCACATTTAAACTRTACTTTACAGTTCTATAAAGGATCAGACAACACTTTCCTGACACAGAACCAAACAGCATTGCAGGAGAAACCCTCGCTCCGAAATCAGTGCTGCTGTAGAATAAAATGAGAGTTGCGAAGACTGAATATCCAAGAATTATTTCATTAAGAGGTTTCATTTTGAAACAGGACTCATGCAGAGGTTTAAAAAAACATATGAGGGACACGTATACAGTAGGGGAAACATATTACACGGGTCTATCAGACTCCAGTAGTAAAAAGGCTGCTGTATGTTCTATTTTATGCACTATAAATAATTTTTATGTTCTGTAACTCCACCAAAAATATAGGTTTCCTGACACCGCAAAAAGTTAGACTTGAACAATATTTTTGCAGTATCAAGAGTCAGAGTGATTAACTCATTCCATCACGTATATTCTTTAAATGCTTCATCTTTGTGTTCAAAAAAAAAATCAACCTAATTCTGCAAAATGCTGAATAACTAGATAACTATGACATGGAGGGGAGCAGTATCTTTGGAAAAATAACTGCTGTGTTTTATTTACCAATTCATGAAGGAAAAGAAAGGAAGCTGAAATCCTTGTGGACAGCACATCAACTGGAATGTGGTAGTTCTGTTTTTTTCCTGATGAAAACAGGAATTTTGGCATAAGGAATCTCAAAGAACAAGATTACATACTTACTTGGTGCAATAGAGTATTTTARCTTAACAT
This sequence comes from Nothoprocta perdicaria, assembly GCF_003342845.1. Taxonomy (NCBI): domain Eukaryota; kingdom Metazoa; phylum Chordata; class Aves; order Tinamiformes; family Tinamidae; genus Nothoprocta; species Nothoprocta perdicaria. The sequence goes on along the minus strand of NW_020455832.1, from coordinate 3,393,364 downwards.
TTGTACCTAATTTTTATTCTTCCAAACTAGAGTAATTTGTTAACTCACCTTAAAACAACGTTATGACAGAAAATGTCGAAAGYGAGCAATCGCTTAAGCCCACCACTTTAAAAAACACTCTTTCCTTCAAAATGGAAAAGTCTTTAGTCTCGGAACTTGGCTACAGGAGCCAAAGAATCCGCAGTTGTTTGAAACAGTGCTTGGCCTTTGAGGATTTGTCTCCACATGTGTCTTTCAGATTTAGCGTCGCACATACCGTTACATTGTGATTGCAGTTAAACAGTTGATCCCTATTTGCATTCATCCCGTGGAAGGCAGAATGCTGCAGAGTTCCTCAGCTCACCACAGCTCTTCCAAAATTGGAAACCCTCACAGGGCAGCAGCTATGGGGATACATTTTAGGAATTTTCAAAGTATTTTCCTGAGTACTTAAAAGCATTCCTGTTTTCTACAAGAATAACACAAACTTAAAAGCGGTGATTTCAAGGGACCTACCAAGCACAATTTAATAAGCAGCTCATGGAGCGCTCCTACAAGACCCTCCCGCGTGTTTCCAGAAACCTGCAGCTCCTCCAAAGAGCTGTGCAATGTGTGACCCCTTGAGTACCCTTGACTAATTGCTGGTCATGTGCACAGGCATCAGCTTGATGAGTCACCCACCAGCTATTTACATCTCCATGCTCAGCAGCAGCAGAGAAGGCAGTGGCAAATGCCTGGCTTGCAGCCAGGGGAGCGCTCACGGGCTCCAGCGTGCGGGTGCCTGGGACACTGGGCACGGCCGCACGTTTAACTCCTCATTCCTGGTGCCAACTTGGCATGGGGAGCTGTGGCCAGGAGCACTATCTGTGCCCTTCCACAGCTGCCGAAGGAGGACCCTAAATCTACTGGGAACCCCAGCTGATTACCATGAATCTCACTATCTGTGCCCTTCCACAGCTGCCGAAGGAGGACCCTAAATCTACTGGGAACCCCAGCTGATTACCATGAATCTCCAGCTTTCCTGTGGTGGCTCTCACCATGGTGGACAAGAGCCCTGCAATCCATATGATCTCATGCAGCAGACAAGGCAGCRCTGATGCCCTAAAGGGCACTTTAAAGTCAGTAGATGCTTTTAGGACTTCCTTTCTCTGAATGACTGAGCTTAAAGATTAACACAAGTTAATCACTTACCAGTCATGCCATCACATCCATCTGTGATGTGTACACACGCTTTCATATTTGATACCAATTTCATTGAGTTATACAGGACTATAAGTTTTAAGAGTCAAGCACATCACATCTGTTATCTCAAAGTTAGTTTAGAAAACGGTACTAGTTGAGTGGCCAATTTTCATATTTTATCTCTAAAGACCACATCCTYAGGAGACTAATAAAATGGCTTTCTTACTGTAATAACAGAATCATATCTGAACCTGTTCTATTGAAGCAGAACAAGCGACCCAMGGTTAGCAGAGAAGCTTCTCACTACCTCAACGAGGTCCTAGATCTGCTTCGGATGAACAGCCTCAGCTTTATCAAAGCAGCCAAGACTTGACCTGCTGCTGAGCTGCACAGGCTGCTTCCCGAGCTGAGCTGGAGCCCGGCTGGGCTGCTCCTGCCCCAGCATCATCGTCTGCTCCTGTCACAGGACACAGGGCACATTCGTGTCATCAGCTTGTGGTCCAAAACACACCAGCTGTTCATTAAAGCTTTGGGGAGAAAACAAGCGAGGCTGCTGCCTTTCTTCCAAATCTACCACCRAACTTTAAGGATGTCCCTGCTTACAAAGAAAGAAAGGAGTAAAAAATGCTCCTGCTGCCAGACACTTGAATTGGAAGTTCCAAGAACTGTAACAGTTTTAAGGAGTTTACCTTAACTGCACACCTCTTCTGATTCCATGCTGCTGAATCAGTCTAGCATTATAGAAAGTATTAACCCAAAACAGAGCAGTTTAGAGAAATTTCTCCTACTTTGAACATGTTTTCCACAAACATGTTGATACCAAAATAAGTCTCCTTGCCCCAACACCAGCAAGCAGGATTTTTAAGAATTAGACCTGATAGCAATTAAAGCCAGCCATGTGCCTCAGAGCTTCCCACAACCTTCACATCACCGTGAACCTACGAACGTTCAAAGCCTCTGGCAGCTGGAGATGGGCAGAGCGCCAGACGGCGCGGTAACGTATTGGCTCCATTTATGCATTCAGTGTGAGTTTTGCCTCAACCAGCGTATYGCTTTTCAGGGCAACCTGCCTTATCTGGGTGTTTGGACACAGTGAGATATGAAGTCGCCTCGCAGCCACGGTGGCAGCTACCTATAGGGTCCTTGCTGCGGCTCACCTATATGTAAGGGTGGAGCGTCACAGGCTGCAATGGGCAAGTGGAGGTTTCAATGGGCAGGACTGCGCCACCCGCGAGCGCCAACCTGGCGCCTGCCCCTTCTTCCCATGTCTGAGCACCGAACTGAGATATTTGCCCACATTTTATTTTATTTTTATTTTATTTTATTTTATTTTATTTTATTTTATTTTATTTTATTTTATTTTATTTTATTTTATTTTATTTTATGTAGTCTAAAAATAGAACTGTAAAGACAGAAGACAGTGGGATCCTCCTCCTCCTCTTGAAAAAAAAACTAAGTTGCCTTTAAAGACTAAAGATTTAAAGATTTAAAAATTTTAAGCCACCTCAGCTTAATCGGTCTTCTGCCCCTAAAAAATCTCATGTTCCCCTCTCAGCTCTGCCAGCTATTTAGCTATTTAGCTTTAGTTTTGAGCTGTTACTTTTTCTCCCCTTCTCAGAGAAATCAAGTATTTCYAGAAAAGATTATGTTAAAAGTGGCAAAATGACTGAAATGGACAATTAGTTAATAATGAGAGCGTATTTGTAGGAAAACACTATGAGAATGGGTGGTATCTTTGAGCGTTCGGGTGCCCGCAAAGTCCTCTTTGCATCGGCTGCAAGTCTTTCACCCCCCCTAGGAAATAACCCACAGTTTATTATTTATGGGGTGGTCAGATCAGCAGCACAGTCTAGAACAATATTTCTACAAGTATTCAGGAGAGCCACACTCACAGCATGCAGCTTTACAGGGCTGGTATTTCTAAAAGCTTGGCAGAATATGCTATATGGTAAGTGTAGTTCAGAAAAAAACATCCGATATCTAAAACAAATTTCATTGCTTTATTTTGTATCATTACAAAGCAGAGAAGAAAACACCAAAATTTTGAGTATTTTAGAGGCCATCCAATTTGGTTATTAGCAAATGTGGCTTCTCATTTTAAAAGGGCTAAGCTTGTGTATTCAATTTTACACGTTTGTAGTATTGAAAAGAAATCCATTACGTGATGGAGTGTTAGCTCCTGCACGTACTGATGAGGGAGCTAATGCCAGCTTGCACATTTTTACTTTATATAATTTAAAATATTCACTTGGAAGCCCAGCTTCTGACTTTCATTACATGTGAGCAGTCCCATACAGCTTCACTTCAGGGCTAGACTTGGCCAATAAATCTGGTTTTCCTGCTGACAATCCATGAGTGTAAACCCCAGCGCCTGCTTTGCACGTCCTTGTCATTTTGTCAGAYGAGCAGAAAAGCCTTTTTAAGCTCATTAACGGAGCACACTCAATAGGCAGTGGAGAGGGAAGAAACCGGGGACAATTTTACAATGTTTTTCACACTAAAACAACACTTCATGGAGCGTAATGATGTCATCTTGGCTCCAGCGAGGTCAGCAATCAAACTGCCACCGAGCGCAGCRCAGCCAGGACCGCAACTTAAATCTGCCCAAATATATCAGATAAGGGAGCGCTGGGCGTCCCGGGCTCGCCTTCCCTGCTCGCTTCACCCGCAGAAGTGCAGCTTTGCCTGCACTTTTCTTTCTTAGTCTTTAAGCTCCCACTCAACAGGGCTGGTTTAAGAGAGCTTCCCTCTGATGCAGAGGGGTTTAAACAGTGTATTTTATATATTTTATACATATATATATTTAYGCATGTAATTTGCATAAAAGAATTAAATGAAAAATATTAAGATTTTCATATGGAAATGTCATACCATTCTSATTTAAAAGGCATCTGAATAAAAGTTAAATACAGAATAATTTGCAACAGGAACACTGATGTGTTGAATGTGTGAAGAGACATACACATGTGAGAGTAGGGCACCTTTGGCTTCATGCTAAGAGGATAGATCAGGATAAAAATTAATTACCAAGACACGTGATTCCAAATTAGAACAACTGCTTTAAACAAAAGCTTACAAACAGCGTATCTGTGTCTTTATTGTAATATAAACTCTGGCAAAACCCTCTCAAAATAGGTTGAACAGGCCAGAAGACTTATACAGGTTAAGATGTTGAATAACGAAARGAGGTAAAAATATATAAAGGATGCAACTGAAAGGACACAGTGACTGACCTAAATTTACAGGAGATGGTCTCCATTTAGGCTGACCAAATGTAGCCCATGGAGAACAGAATCCTGCTTTCAACAGTGCTCTGACAGCTAAGAATATAAAAAAAATTCATCAGGGTTTCCATAATACTGTCCTAGTTTCCAAAAGTCCGTGACTTGGGAACTTTCCGATATTCACAGATGATGCATTTGTATTTACTAGTCCTCAAAGATTTTTTCTTCAACGATTTCTTTTTTCAGTCCTTTTTRAAAACCAGGCTTCCTTTTACTTCACTGGGACAGAACAGACTGCTCGGCCTTCTGTCTGAGCACTGCATGAAAGCAGAGYCACAGCAGACAAGCTGAACGCACCTGCCTTCCCTGCCCGACAGGCAGATTTTGTTAGTGTCCCCCAAGCCATTTGCTAACTGGGAATCCTCTCGTGAGCCAGTTCCAGGCCACTACACTTCAAAMCGCCTGTTCCTGCAGGCAGGAAAGAAGAGAAAGAGGAAAGATGGTCTGTCCACTCAAGAACAATGAAGGTAAGAAAATCTCTCTTTTTTTTTTTTTCATTTAAGAGTGGGAGTAATAGCAGAAAAACAGGGTTCTGAGGTAGCTCTGGCAGCAGATTAGAAATCATCTGTGTTATAAGCAGGAGGGAGGCCACTGTCTGCTATCATCATTCAAAAGTACTTAAACATCTATCACCCCCTTCAGAAGGTGGGGTAAAGAACTTGGAAAGAAAGCAAAAACTGGCTCCTGGCTTTTCCTTCCAATTCCTAGTTTCTGCTAAAAGAAACATCAGACACTTTGTCCTGCAAAGYAAATTGGCTTTAATAAACTGCTGACACTGGCTAAAGAACAAGACCTGCTGCAGGCAACATGGTGCATGTTGCATCTCACTACAGATTTCCTAGGACCATCGGGATAGTGGAGCTCTATCATGTACCACGATTATTAAATGAATATTTTTGAGTATCACATGTATTATTATATTTGTTTTATAGTCATTTAGCAAAGTCAGTTTTAAACTTAAGATTCATATCAATGTGTTCAAGCCATTTTCCTTTGTTATTTGGGGATGGCATATCCATTCTTATGGGCACATTATCAGTCTTTCATAAAACAAGCGATGTCTGCATTGTGCATCCCCCTGTGACCCATCTCAACAAGTTCTTGGGCCTTTTGACATGTTAGAAAGCATTTGGCCAGCCAGCAACAAAAAACTTCTAAGCAGGGTTTTGAAAGGACACCAAAGATTCTGTGGTGAAGGAAGCAAAGGTCCTCAGTAGAACATCATCCCAGGATGGACATGGACAAATCTTCCGAACTTCAGCACTAGCACAATAACCACCTCCCACCACCACAYAAATAAAGTGTTTTATGCAGAGAAGGGGATGAAAGGAAGATAGGTAAAGGCAGAGTTGGGGGGGAGATACTGGGGCCAAATTTCTCAAACACAATAAGAGGGAGAGGGGAAAAAAAAAAGCAAATAACACCCATGCCAGGAAGGAAAAAAAATCCTCACGATYCATCTTTTCATATAGAGAAAACTACATAGTCAGGTATGGAAACAAAATCACTAGGCAGTCAATTTAAAACAGCAGTCAATTTAAAACAACAGCCAAATGCTATTCCTTACTTTTTTTTTTTCTTTTTACTCCCTACTTCCTCTCCCCTTCATCAACTTGCTATTATTTACTTTGCATAAGATTAYGTGATCTAGAGTAACAAGTGCAGTGGTGGAAAGCAGTGAGCTTGATCTTGTATTCTGAGCCAGAACACCTATTTACTGTAYGTCTTTGAGCAAAACTACTAACTTTAGTTGTTCCTTCTCTAAAATTGAGGAAAAAAAATCAAATAGGTTGTTAACAAAACAGCACAGTGAAATTATACCTCTGAATACAGCATAACACTGCTCAAAAAAAAAAGTTAAATCTTCAGAAAGCTACATAAAATGTTTGTATCTGCACTCAGTGACAGGAGCTGGACTCTGACGTGGGAGGCGGGGGAAGGACGAGAACTTGAGACATTATTTTTTTTTCTCCTAATTTTTTAGAGAAGTGTCAAAACTAAACAGTCTGTGCTCAGAAATAACTCTGCTGATAACTGTGCTCAGAGGGGATAGTCTAGACTGCTGCAAATATTAAGGCATTTATGATATCATCTTTTTTTCTTTTTTTCCCCCCTTTTCAAGTTAGCRTTGCAGGGATCATGTTCAGATGTGAATCCAAATTCTTCAGACCCATGTATAATTTGAAGCTTTTCTTCTGGCCTTTTGCGGGGGAGAAGCCATAGGACATTTTAGAATTAATTCACCTGTGGTGTTCAGTAAGCTTACATGAACTTCAGGGAGAAAAAATACTTAAAAGTGTCAATTTAAGCATCTGCTGAGATTACAACTGATTATCCTACTTGCTGATGTCTCCTGACAGAGCGTGTAGATGGAGCAGGTAGGGGCTGGAGCCCTCGCGGGCGGCCGTACCTGCGTCGCTCGCGGAGGCGGCCGACAGCGCGGGCATGATGCAGCCGGCGGAGCGGGGCAGCGCCGGCCGAGCAGAGCAGGGCGCCGCGGCGGGCGCGGGGCACCGGGAGGCTGCGCYGCAGCTGCCCCGGCCGCGGCGGCCACGCGGATCCACGCAGTCTCCCACCTGGAAAGAACAGAAACAGACTTCATAATTAACAACACCGTTAAACTCTAAATTATCATAGCTAACCCAATCCTATCATTATCACTAAAAAAGCTTTTAAATTTAATCTCCCAATTAAAGCAACAAAGGATATTTATTTATATACGACTGCTAGGACTCTTCTCCAGGTGAAACAAAATTGTAATTCCATTCTGCTGTAAAAATCATTTAACATATTTCTCTCATAAATTATACCSTCTAGCATGTCAGGTATTATGGAAATATAAATCGTTCACTATTTTAATGAAGTAACCTTAAGTGAATGAAAATTTGTTAATATCTTCAGCATCACACACAAAAAGATTCCATACTGGCATGTCAATTTATTAAGGTCTCCACTTAACCTAATTTCAATTCTTTTCAGTTCATTTAAAATCCGACATGAATTTTTTTATCTGTTTCATGGAAATATACTCAAAACATAAGTGAAACTGTAAAAAGCAGAACGGGGGCAGGCAATCACCTGCACCAAATGGCTGTGTGAGCCGGCGGAGTTGATGGAGCCATTATCATGCTCACCATGTAAGGACCCCTGCTTTGTTACTTATAAAGTCACAGGATTTTTTTTGAGATATTCTTTAATTACTGTGCAGGCCTACTGTTTGGGTCTTCCTTTTAACCAGTTCCTGAGCATAATTCAATACAAATGTCACGAAAGCATAAACCAAGCTCAAATATAAAGGAATGCTTTTAAAWTCAGGCATGTTAAAATATGAAACTGCAACACAAATATGTGAAARGAAATTTAGAGTTAAGATTGGAAATGTTTACTAACACCAGGGCAAGAACTGATGTGTTCACAGGGGAAAGGAAGGGGGAAAGGGAACGTGAAGCTTTAAAAAAMCAAGACATTTTCTCCAGATCTCCAGATTTGAGAAAACAGATGTATTCTTTAAGAAAGAAACCAGCATGCTGCTGTTCTAGCAAAAGAAAATAAACAAATAGGAGGGCATTTTGCTGCCACTGTAGCTTCTACCTTTTTTTTTTTTCTTTTTTTTTTCTTTYTYTTTTTTAAGCCCACATATTAATCAAAATGACTTTTCAAGTCATCTTGGCCCCAAAAGTGAATATTTTGGACACACTTGTACTTGGCAATATTCTTGTGGAAGAGTAATATACAGGTGCCGTAAACACTGTACGCAGTTCAAAATTCTCTTTTCCACGAAAAAATAAAAAAAGAGAAAATCTCCACATTTCCAGAAATATTGCAACACTCTGAAGGCCATTTACAAGAGCTTGTTTAGTTAAGTTTAAATTTAAATTAGATATACGGCGGTTGTAAACACACCCCAAGGTGCAAGACCTGTAGTATCATTTTAACAGCCAGCAATAAAGTTCTTCTTAAGCGTTCACCTGAAGGAAGATTTTCTGTCAGCTTTCAAAGCCCAGTGAATGTGAGTGTAAAAAGAAAAGAAAAAAAAAAGCTATGGTCCCAAATAACTTCTTTTTTGATGAATAAAGCAATACAACTATTTGAAAATATACATATCTGTTAGGATCTTCTTTTGTGGTTTTTTTTTGTTGTTGTTGTTGTTATGAGGGGCAATACAGATGAAAATTAACCTTTCTCTCATATGCATGAATTTCAAAACTTTGTTTCTATCCGTCAAATCAGTACAACCTCCCTTAACTCACACGCGGACAACACTTAGCACAGAGCTGAGGAAGCTGCGCCGTTGGGAGGGCCAGCTCTCCCTGGATGACCAAGCTGCACCACGTCCACGTGCAGGACCGGCCGGGGGGCAGCGGCCGCCGCGGCCCAGCGCCCGCCGTGCGAGTCAGCAGCGGCCGCATCCGCGCTGCTCTCGCTCCGTGTCTGCCTGTCAAGGCAGCAATGGGAAACCCTCGCTGTGAGCGCTGCAGGAAGGATGGAAGCACGTTCCGTTTTCCTACGTGCAGGACTAGTTAAAGCACAGTGCTTTGCTTTTAACGGCACCCCTTTGATTTATATTGATTTATATATCATTTATATGCAACGCCAGGTACGTTGGCCACTCTAAAAAGCCCCCCTCAAACGCTCAAAACAGTCTCAGGAGTAACATGGGGCACTGTCATTAGCTAGAAACGCAGATTCCCCAAATATATTCCCCCAAAAAAGAGGACAGCCTTGTTCATCTATACGTGTGCCATGTATTTAGCATTCTGCGGTATTCTTCGTTTTTATTTCTTTCACGGCAATATTAAACAAATTCAAAACTCTTTATTATTTAAGAAACTTATATGTGGCATAAAGTTATTCCCCCCAGATCCTAAATATATATCAATGAAAAATAAATGACCTGATGAAATCGTTACCAGTAAAACGCTTAATATTTTGTTGGAATGGAGCGGGGCTATTTTTTTTCTCTAACTTGCAAATTAAGCTACATTTTTGCAGTGACGATGTTATTTTCTTTGGCTCATTTTATTCAAAATGCTTTGGAAGTTTTTGTCAGAGCCCGGCCGTAAGTATTGCTGACTGCTGTATGGAATCGATTTACTGCAACACAGAAATACCAGCTGTTACAGTATGTCCTGAGAGGGATTACCGAATATTCTTAAATTGAAGTTCAATCCATCTTTCCATAAAAATTAGAACCAAAAGCCAGGAACGTAACAGCAGTATCAAGTGCACCTGAGGCATTTACAATACCCAACAGGACTGTTACGACGAGCCTCTAAAAAGGGCTTATTTTTGAGATTTCATTATTCCAGCCGTACCTTGCTTCTATATCTCGCACTGGATCGGGTTCTCCTGGCAGGCGCCCCGTGGAAACACGCGGCGCGGCCGCGTTTCCACCGGGCCCCGCGGCGCCGCGCGGCTCCCGCGCCCGCTCGTGCCGGGCCATGCAGTCGCGGAGCGCGCGGACGTGCTCCTGGCAGCGGCGCCAGTCGCGCTGCGCGCCCATGCACTCCTGCAGCGCGCCGTGCTGCGCCGCGCAGCCCGTCCGTGCCACCATGGCGTCCACAGGGTCCTCTTCCTCCTCCTCGTCCTCCTCCTTGCGCGAGGGGCGGCTCCAGCGRTGCCCGGGGTGCCCTGCTCCTGCCATCCCGCCCTGGGTCCGATCCGGAGAACGGAGCTGGAAGGAGAGAGGAAGGTGTCAGGTACCCCCATGCTCAGCCCCTCTGACCCTCCATGGCACCCAGCGCCCCCCAAACTAAGGTGCCCCCCATCCCATGGGTGCTCAGCCCCTCTGACCCCTCCATGGCACCCAGTTCCCCCCATCCCCATGTGTTCCCTTTCCCCTGGGTGCTCAGCCCCTCTGACCCCCCCATG
>NW_020455832.1:3349806-3383042 GCF_003342845.1 Nothoprocta perdicaria | reverse complement strand
CCGCGCCCGCCGCCATGGCCCCGAGCCCCGCGCCCCACGGCGCCTCAAACACACGCCGTCTGACCAACTGCCGGGGACTCGGGCAGGGCAGACGCGTCTCCCGCCCTCCGGGCACCCTCGCAGGCTGCTCCTGCGCCTTCGCCGCCCGGCTGCGACTCCAGCAGGATTCCCGGCCCCGCCACGTTCACACCAGTAACSTAACGCACCAGCGGGAGCCAGCTCTGATGGTTACAAGTCGCCATGAAGGTGGCAGAAGTCTCAAGGGAACAATTTTTGAAACTCCTAGAATTAGGGCTCTCCAGGGGAAAAAATGCAGAGTCTTTTTGCTGTAAATCAGGCAAACGGAGGAGCCCCTCGTCCACAMTGGTGGAGGGGACAGGCAGGAAGGCTGCGCCCCATGACCCGTGTGGGCAATACAGGAGCGCTGACAGCCAGGGGCAGCAGCAGGGAAAGAAAAAGGGACAAAAAAAGGTAGGAGACAGACACAARAGCGCCGTGGTCAACAGCCCTGAGTGTGGCATCAGCCAAGGGAGCTTCTTTCTAGCATCACCTATTGGCTTCCCCTGGAGGGGACCCCACTGGGTCACCACGTACTTTATTTTAGCCAAATTTTTGGTAAAAGCAGCAGGTAAACTGATCCGGATCCACCCTTGGAGCAAATGCTGGGACAGCGCACGTGGAGGCTTCCTTGGCTCCCAGGACACCCCCACAAGCASCTGGCGCTCGTCTCACACGTTACTCAGTGTTTTGGGCACTTTGAGCAGGACGAACACATTTTCTTCACACCTAAAAGGCAGGCTGAAGATCCAGCCCAACTGACTCCGAACTAGTAAAAATAGGCAAAGTTTAAACCTAGTGACACTATGAATCAGGGCGAAAAAGTATGTAAATAACAGGTCGTGTGATTCGAGAAACCCACTTAATTTGTCCTTCTAGAGGATGCTACGGTTACAGAGACTGGAAATCTTGATTTCCAGGGACACAAACAGCATGCCTGCAAACGGCATCTGAACTGCCAGATAGAGATTTCATGTGGAGACAGGAAATTTGAGGGCCATCCAGCCTGTGTTCAGCGTGGGGCCTCCYGCCCTGGGATGACGGGGACATGTACACAAGGCTGCGAAATCCAGTCAGCTCAGGAAATTGCTGAGGGAGGCTGCCTAGACGGGGAGGAGTAAGGAAGCTTTGGTAGACAAAACGGGAATGGGAAACGGTGGTCCACTCTTTGGGAAGTTTTAATGCAATGAGACCTACGGATGCCTTCGTTTTTGCTGCGGAAGCTGCCACGCGCTCCATCACAGGTCCCTGACAGGCTCCTGGAAGCTGTTTCAGCTCTCAGCTGCCTTCCCGGGCCGACCGGGGCTTGACAGACAGTATTTGCACGCTGTCAACGGGAGCACACGACCAGTCTTGAACCACAGTTCCCACACAGAGGCTCCGCTGGACAAATGAGAAGTGACTTCAAAGTCACGGCAGCACCAGGAGCTGCCTCTGACTCACGCAGCTGCAGGCAAAATGGAAATGAAAAGGGTGGCAAACAACTCTGGGTACAGGCCAGCATAAAAACACAAATACCTATAGCAACCACCCTGTTATTAGCTGATATACCCAAGCAGGGAGCRTGGACTGTCCCAAATCGACAGGGACAAACCGACAGCTATGCAGTTAACAGAAAACAGCTGCCTTCACTTTCTCCTGCTCTTGACATCAGATCAATCTTCTGCCATCAGAAAAAGAATTTAAGATTTCTGCGTGGTACTTTAGGAAGTCTGCTCAATGTTTTTCATTTTGTTTAGGTTACAGAAACCTTTAGCTTAAACCACRGGGACTTTAGATACAACGTCATTTTGTGAAAGGCCTTTGAGAATAATAGCTGAGAGTTTAGTTTTGGTTAAGCATCCATTTACAATCTGAAACAACTTGACTTTGAATTTAGATATACTTGGATATACTTGGATTGAGATATACTTGGTTTCAAGCAATTGTACTTGTGAACTTGTAATATTTTGTAGTGTGCCTTGAACTTCATGACTCAGATTTTATTTGAAGATATGAAGCCTGAAAGCATCAGAAAAGACACACCTCTGTTTCCTACGCATAGGAAAATATTTACTAACAGGAACAAAGAAGATCAAAACAATAAAACATAAAACATTCAACTACAGRCATACAAAAAGGATACAAGAATATACAAAAAATGTAGACAGATCCTTTCTACTTTCAAACACAGCCAGGCTACAAGTAAAATACATCCAATAAGCAGCGCTAGATAAAGCTACAACAGCGGCAAGGTTTTTTGCATTGCAAACCTGCACCTTCCCTGTCTTTAACAGGAAAAAGTCCTACATGAATTCTGTTCAGAACTCATATAATTTTAAATGTCAGTGTTGCAGCTGAGCACATTCCTTCAAATACATTAAAACATTCTTTTTAGTACACACACTAAAGCTAAAAGTTTAATTTAAAACAGCATAACTGTAGTGCATGTCAGATACCCTTAGACAGATCCAATTTTCTGCAAATAAAATGTACTAACTGACAGAATAATATTAGTTTAATAAACTAGTTTAATAAAGCTATTCATTAAAATGTGACCTAAGTTATGTCTTGGATCAAAGGTTGCTCTTTTGGTTTGCATTACTAGTTTGGGTACACTTTAACACTTTCCCTCTAGCTGCAAACTATTCCTTTCCTTGGAAAATACCTGTCAGCAGATACCACCGCCTCTCCACTAAAGACTGCACAAACTGTTTTGTTTTGGCATGCTTTCTTGCCAGCCTACTGGACAAATATAAGAAGTAACTAAATTCAATGATAAACCTTTCCTGCCCCAAAACATTGAAAAAAAAAATCAACAACTTTAGCAATTTCTCCAAAGGAGACAGTTCAGCAAAACCTGCTGCAATTATCTGACCACTTCAACACTCTCTAACAGATATTTATTAAGCTTTGCAACAAAGGGCTCTGTGACTCCATCTTTAGCAATATGGTTTACATTATTATTATAAATGCAGTTGGATTCTGCACCCACAAAAGCTGATGGCAAATCTCCAACTGCTAGAACTTGGAAACAGCATTAAGACCATGCTTAATAAAATACTAAATATTTCATTCCTTTAAGTAAAGTTTATCTAGGTATTTGTGTCAACAGCACGCTTAACTTCATAAGCTTGTGGCTTGACAAAAAAAATGCCTGCACCAGTTTTGAGGTCAGCTAAACTGCTGCATCCAGAAACCATCCTCACAGACACATAAATATGCAAATATTATTAAGCCAAAGTCAGACATATCCCCTACAATGTTTGAATGTGATTTTTTGAACTCAAAATTTTATATATCTCTAAAGCCGAATAAGGTGTGGAGAGGAGAAATGTTTTTAAATACTTTCATATTTCATCACAGAAGATAGTTTTTAACCATRCCCTCTTTTCCAGGTTTACCTAATTCCCAAGCATTTACCCTTCCTTCAGCTCAACTTTCCTTAGGCCACTTCTGCCCAAAAGYGATATTCTTTAACGGAGGGAGAAGACTGGAGCAGGGAGAACAAGAAATGAATAATTCAACAAAACATACTTGTTCTTAAAAGGAAAAAGCAAAATAAACTTTCTTAACTTACTTTCTATTTTAAAAGCAYTTGCCATAATTTTCACTGTAACCAGTTCTAGGCTCTTTCTTTAAGGTGAGGTTTTCAAAGTTAACATCAGCAATCTGAAAAGCACAGTCCTTTTTGGAAAAAGGTTTTGATTTAGTAGGTGATAATTTATTAGTTACATCTTGAATGTACGTAACCAAAAGCTTCCTTACATATACAGGTGCACAATAAAAGACATTCTGCACTTGGACCAACAGCTAGTCAGGAGAAGCAGGTTTGTTTTCCAGGAGTTTATGGGCTGTACCAGCCAAATTGCTCTGGGTTGTTAAGTTTGGTGAAAGAAAACAAGGTCGAAGCTGAATCCCCCAGCAGCTGGAGCACCCGCAGGCCTGCGCGGTTAGTACGTCAGGCCTACTCAACACTCCTGCTCTTCTCTACAAGCTCCCATTACCACCCTTCCTCTCAGGATCCTGGAATTTGTGCCTTGCATCCAGCTCCCAGCACCCGCCTAAACTGCCCCCTGCCTCGCACCTCCCGAGGCTTCTGCCCCTCGGCGAGCTCTGCCCACGCTGCTCCACCGAGTCCACTGYGTAACTGCCACCCAAGACCTCTTTTGAGATCTTGCAACCCCTATCTCACCTTTTAGCTCCCTGAGTCACATCTTACCTTTTCCTTGGGTGACTTGCTCTTTATTCTCTATTCTTGTCACGAATCCGTAATCCTCCACCACCAATACTCGTCCTTACCCCTTTCCTTGCAAACATCCCTGCTTCCTCACAGGGCCATTTACTTCTGTTTCCTCTTCAGTCTCTGCTCTGTCTGATTCTCATTTCCACTCTTGTCTCACTGCTGCCTCAGCCCTTAAGTCCCACTCTATTTTTCACAGCACTGCTTTCAGAACCCGACTTTGCTTTCCTGAGCTATTCTTGGTCCTTGCTTTGCCACTCTTCAAATATCTCCCTTGAGGCTCTCCCCTTTCTTTTAGGGCACAGATCAGTTTCTTCAGACAGGCAAGATATCTTACAGTTATGACATGCATAAACAGTAGCACGTAGAAATAGGAGCCTCTTCTGCCTGCAGCCCTGTTCTGTCTCCAAGCTCCACTCCAAGCATGATTTTCCAGTGCTCCCACCTACATATTAACCGGTGCTCAGYAATATCTGGAACATTCCCTACAGCCGCTGGAACAGATCACAAAAGGCTTCCAAAGTTACACATCACCACACAGGGAGATATGGCAGCACTTCAGGCTTCTTTTACTCCATGGACACGGTCTGCACATCGTTATGGAGAAATTTAACCAGTAGAAAATAGACCACTTACAGTTAATTGCACGTTCTGTCTGCTCAATCTATATGGCCTGATATACGTTCCCACTGCAGTAGGAATGCTAGTCTCTGAGATTCAAGTCCTGTATTTAAGTTTAAAGACCCTACGCCATAAATCTMAGATTCTGGTGGATGAAGAGTCAGATGCAAGGCAAGAGATAGGCTATATGTCAAGTTAACACTGCAGTGAAGACAAGCTCTCAGATTTCATTTCTTTTGGCCAAAAGCAGAGATTCAAACTTTATGGAGAAAATAATTTAAAATGATAAAAGGTCAATAAATGCAAACAGTATTCTACTTGGCAGTGTTACTTACATGAAGAATTTTCTCTGTTTTTCTTGTTCAACTCGCAGCAACTCACAGCTTAATACATTACTTTATGTCCTAATGTATACCAGGAAAACACAGGATATGCAAAGCGTCCAAGTTAATGTTGGTGTTGGAAACTTAATGTTTGCATTTCCTGGATTTTGCAATTTTAACTAGGTGAACAATACCGCATTGATTCTGTTCTGGCTTTCGCTACAAATACCAAAGTATTTCTCCTTATTTTGTCTGAAACCGTACAAATGACAGCTAAGCGGTTTGATAGTGAAATTTGGCACTTTTAATTATTCATACTGGACTCTCCAACTTATATATTGCACAGACCATTAGCCATTTATGAGGCTAACGTTATGCAAAATAGCAAGCATAGCTGCTCTAACAATTAGAACTACAAATAAAGAAACATGTTTTAAATCCGATACTTTGAAAATTGAAGCACAGAAATGGAGAGGATGCACTTCTTGCACTTGAGGATGAAGCACTGGAAAACATTTTAAAGCAAAAAACCTTAAGTGGTGTCACTGAAGATCGCCATACAGTGCTGAGAAAGGTACGGCCGGAACGCCCACTACGAACACCACAGGTCTCCTCAYGTGCCTACGAGAGGGGGGAACAGGCCACAGCTCTATCGTCCCTCTAAATTCAAAACCTAAGACAGCTAAAAACTCCAAATTCAACTTAAGGGCAGCTCCTTGAGGAACCGAATAGACAGTATAAAAATCACAACTACTGTGAAGTGACTGGTCTCTCATTTTGAAGTGTGTCTCCTTGCGTTAAGACCTTTGAGGAGGTAAGATAGGGAAGTGAAGAGTGACTAGKGTTCATTGTCACTTGGTTTCTGTTTCAACAGGTATTTTAATGGCACAATGACAAATGTCATTTCAATACTACTTTTTTTAATATCATCCCATCTTCTCAATACAAGGAGAACGTGCAAATCTACATTCTAGTCTATGTTCTTGGGATCAGTTTAGCAGGAAGGAATCCGACCCCCGGTACTTGCTCCATTCTCCACATTTGCTCCTCCCAAAGAAGCGTCAGAGAATTGATTTGTGCTGCTAGTTTGTGCCGAGCACCTTGAGCACTGGTCCCGCGTGCAGCTACACCCACAGCTTGGCAGGGATGGCCAAAGCAGCCACCCAAGACCACTAATTGACTCCTCAGCATCACGGCAAGTTCTGAGTCGCCACTTCTCCTTATTTGTGGAGTTTGGTAGTGGAGATTCAAACTAATGCCTATTAAGATGGCATATCTAATACACGGAGGCAGTAGCAAGGAGTCTGCTCCTTGGAGACAGCAAGCAATATATACATATAAACACACATACCTACACACATATATATACACAGCATATAACAGCAGTAAYTTCCTTCTGGCTCCCAGATGCTTTAGCATGAGCACACGCTGAACGAGGACAGCAGCCCACTGGTAACCTTTAGATGGTAACTCTAAAGGTATCACAGAACACTCTGCCCCAAGAGCCCTTACCACGTACTTCGTGGAAGGGCTTGATTTTGGCAGTAGAAAGTCAGCACCAAAGTCTTCCAAACCCAGCTGCAGAGGTCCGGGCATTTCCAAGAGCACCAGGAACAGCTCTCTCTGCCAAGGGGATTAAGCAGTTGCTTTTGTTTCCTTCTGGACCRTTTTGCCATTTGCTAAGGCCTTAACGCCTTGCACTAAGGGAGAAATCTCAGTTAGCAAAGGCAACTAAGGTGGTGGGTTGGGGGGATGCTTCTTTTGGAGGGGGGAGGGACCAAGGGAGTAATTTGGGGGATTCTGCACTGGGTCCAAAGGCCTTCTTGGAGCTTAACAAATGATTTTTTTTTCCTGTAACTCTTGAGTTATGAAGCAATGTGCATATATCACACTTCTACAGGACATGATATTCTCAGAGACGGAGCCTTCCATCACAGGACGTGCTATGTATGATTCACTCAGCATTTGGACTGATGAGGCCTCCCTTATACCAATGACTATGTGAAGAGCTAAATTTTGAAGTCTGTTGCTCTTAGCGGGAATTTTGAAGATCTTTCCTGTGAACAAAGTTTCAATACGTACAGTCTGGACAATTCGGAACAGGATGCTCTGAAAGTGGAGTTGTCTGTTTCTGGAATCCCTCTGCTGTTAAGATTTCTCCCCATTAAAGTTCTTCTGCCCTTAAGGACTTTTCTTTTTCCAAAAACTGTCCAACTTAGGAGGAAAGGCTGAGAGCTGGGTCTGTTCAGCCTGGAGAAGAGGAGGCTGAGGGGGGACCTGATCAGCGTGTATAAATACCTCAAGGGAGGCAGTGAGGAGGAGGGGGCCGGCCTCTTTTCAGTGGTGGGCAGTGACAGAGGAAACGGCCACAAGCTGAGGCACCAAAAGCTCCACAGGAACTTAAGGAAACATTTCTTAACAGTGAGGGTGACCAAGCCCTGGAACAGGCTGCCCAGAGAGGTTGTGGAGTCTCCTTCTTYGGAGATCTTCAAAACCCGCTTGGATGCAGCCCTGTGCCACGTGCTCTAGGTGACCCTGTGTGAGCAGCGGGGTTGGACTMGATGACCTCTGAGGTCCCTTCCAACCTTAAGCATTCCATGATTCTATGAAAATACAAGCGTGGGCCCTGGGACACTCCCCGACTCCATTGCCACAGACTTGCCTCCTCATGCATGACAGAAAACCTCACCACGGAAATCCCTAGCAAGGCAATCTGGGCGACACACGATCAGYTCCTCGGCATGCAGGAGGGCACTTCCCAATGCTGGAACAAGATTGCACTTTCCCTCCTACAGAAACGCCCTCTGATAAAGAACAGGCTAAGTCAACAGACCTCTCCTCGGTGCCACTGTTTCAAGTCAGCCTCCTACTTTCAGGAATGCAGTACAAGAATTCAGATGCTGCCCTACGAGACACTGACATCTCCAGGCCTGGAAGGTCTCTGTGAAGTTCTGCAGCATAGAGGGGGCTGCCAAAACAGAGCCAGGAGCCTCCCCTTTCCTGGGCAGCAGGGAGAACCCACAACGTGTACACGAAACCCCCTCAGCTCCTGTTTCCCCCTTTCTACATTTAGGATGATTTTTAGGGTTATGCACCAAATCCCCACCAAAGAATTATGTTACTAGCAACAGTTGTAGRAAGTTCAGATGAGACTTAATTTAAGAGGTCACACTGCTATGAAAATCTGCACCTACATTAGCCATTCACATCGTGACCATAATAGCAATGCAACACTGACAAGAGGGAAATCTACTGCTTATATAATAATAATAATACATAATAACATAATATTATTATATTATAATCTATAGATCAAGGCTATAGAATCACCAACACTAAACTTTTTTTTTTTAAATTGCTGCTTGTTGTGGAGAGTTTCATAAAATAGTTTAGCAATAAAGCATGTAACAGTCAATTTCTTCTAGAACAGAGAAATTTGGTCTACAAAAAAGTAAGAACAAATTTTCTAAACTGGCTAGTGGTTAATGCCTTTAGGGAAGAGTTCTGCTTATATTTGCATTCATGAAGCAAGCTTGCAGTCTCGGCAGAATTCAAACGCCCAAAGCAAATTTTATCCAGAATGCCCTGATACCAGAAAAAAAGAATCTGCATATGAATATTCAAAAATGAGAAAATTTTAAATGTCATAAATCCAGAAAGTTTCCATAAGCTTGCAACTTAAACAGTCCTTAGCCAGAAGAGGGAGCTCTTGCACTTTTCAAATAAATATTCAGTCAAGAGGTTTTCCTCTCTGGTAACAAGGGAGAGTTCTCATCTCACGCCACATGTGTATGTTTGCAGCTGGCTGATTAAAAAGCAAATATATATAAGAAAACGAATTTTTAAGATACATGCTGTTTTAATTATGCATGAGTAAATACAGATTCAAAAAMTTGGCTAAAAATAGCACAATTCACCCCTCCTTTTGCCAAAGCAGTGATTTTCCTAGCACGCAAACAGCACTGCAAAGCCACAGCCACAGTGTCTGCAAACTGCTCAACAAATCGAATCACATCCATAAACAATGACACATAATGGGTCTGAAAATCCAACGAATTTCTTAACAGAACAGGAGTGTTCCTCCTAGCCTTCATTTTAAATGGACGACAGCTATATGCTCGCCAGGAATTACAAGATAAAAGGAACTTGATTTTGATATTTTTAAGAAAGGAAACTAAAGAAGAACAAATTAAAATAAAGAATTGCTATTTATTTCTGCAGAATATGTATGGGTTGTATTTTGTTAAGCTATTTTTTACACAAGTGTTTTTTAAAATGACTCAAGTGGGAAGAGGTAGAAATAAAGCAGTCTTCTTCTCCCGCTAAAGAAGATGAACAACAAGGATTACACATATTCCATGGACTAGTTCCTTCCTATGAAGGCAATAATTAATCAAAATTGGAGTAAGCCACAAGGAAGTAAAAGGAGTATAAGGAGTAATACCTTCAAAATACCTTCCTCAGACTTTACCAGATTTCTCATTGCAACACAAATGACATTTTCTAGGTTGAATGAAAATTCATGGAATAGAATGGATTGGGCAGTTCTAAAGATCTTGTTAAAGCGAATTTCTCATCATTTCTATTCAAACTATACACACAGAGTGAATTACCCGGTTTGAAATTAAGCTAATACACTCTAAACCTGGCAATAATTCATGTTATGTTTTCACTGAAACCAGTTCATCCATGCAGGACTCTTCCACATTCCTTGCTTTTGTTAAGGAGAACTATTTACTGAAAATGCAGTAGAATTGTGCAAGACTGAAACAATCTTTATTTTCATTTGTAATAGTCTAGTAAACAAACAACCAAGCCTTATGTTTACATGTTCCCACTATAAATAAATAAATAAATAAATAAAGGGTCAGTTTGTGACAACTTCTCTCTAGAAACTACAGCAGTCTGAAGAGGAATGATATTTAAGATCTAAGATGCAATTTGGGGTGAAGATAGGAAGCCATATAACTCTCCAGGTGAGCACTCACGTCTCCCAGGTCCCGTCTCTTTCTGTCTCCTGATCAAGAACTTAATCCTCGACTGGCGCTCTGGCCCTGGAGCTCATTTTTCTAAGGGAGAAGTGGCAAAATTCTGAGTTTCTTCTGTTAAGTTTTTTTCCCGTTCCTCTCTGAGGTCTGCACTTCCCACACAGCTCTAAGTTTAACCAGAAATCTCAAGCTCAGCATCTTTGTATTCCAGGAGCCAGTTACCCACCCAGCCTCACTTATAACGTGAAGATTTCAATATTCTTGAACAAATGCTTTCTGCTTGAAAGTAGAACTGATATGCAGTAGAATTACTCATCGGTGATGAAGCCAGTCTAACTGTAACAGTCTTTTCTACAAAATCTGAAAATTTGGCCTCCTGATAGGAAAAGGATCCTTAGAATTTTCCCACTGCATCTGCTCCGATTTTCAACTAGGGTGGTAACGGAGCGGGGGAAGAAATGCAGTAAGGATAAAAAGCTGCCAAGTTTCCCATCATTGGCAGTTTTTTCAGTATACTRTGGCAATTACGAAGCCCAAATTTCATACAGTCTCATAACTAATCTTCTCTCACTCATCAGAAAGCTTCAGATTTGAGGAAAATATTACAAAGTAACTCTGTTTTTCGTGGTATACTATGTGCTAAAATACCACTATCATAGCCCACGTCATGATTATAGCTTGCTGACAAGGTCTTGACACATAACATCATTTTCACAAATATTGCAACTGTTGTTCTTAACATTAGAAACTAATTTAAACATTAAAGTTAATTCCCTAAGAGTTATTAAGTGGATACCAGAGGACATTTCCTCATTATGTAGCCCAGCAGTCTGAAATAAAGGGAACAGCCCTTCTGAGCAGAAAGCAACAGAGCCACCATCAGCAAGGGGGCGGGAGGGAAATGGAAATACAGACGCACCCCAGGCACCTGGAACGGGATTTCTGGGGTACTCTGCAACCCTGCACCCAGTGTCCCAAAGCAAAAATGGGATGCTCTACAGACATGGGATTTTCACTGGATAGTTTTGACCAGAACTTTAGAGATTCACTTACTTTTCATTCAAATGATGAAGTATATGGAAAAGAGATGTTATTTTCTTTTGAAACAGTTCATTTTAAAATAGCTTACTAGCCAAGATATTCTTGAAAACCAGAGTTTTGTTTCTGCATGGTCAGTCTCTCTGATCTCCCATGCCTGCTCTGGTACCCTGTCCTTCCTTCCTTTCCACCCATAGCTGGGAAAGCAAGAGGAACAGGAAGGAGAAAGTGGAAAATTCCATTTTCATAGTTTTTCCCATCGTTCTCCAAAGAGAAAGAAAAATGAAMCATCATTTGTCAACCTATAGATACAAGCCCTAACTTACTAAGTAGTAACTTTTTAAGAATATTATTCCTACTTAAACCAAGACAGGCAGAGCGTGTACACAAAGTAAGACGAAATATAAACGTAGAGAAAAAGACGGTTAATAGTATTAAAGAAAAAAAAAAGAGGTACAGGTGGAAACATGAAAATAATCAAAGTGGGGCTGGTGAAGACGAGCCGAGCGCTTAACTTTGTGCTTAACCTTGGTCACACATTAAAGGGGCGCAGGGGGAGGGCAGGGCGCCTCCGAGGGGCAGCCGGTGCCGGGAACCGGCGCAGCCCAGGGAGGGCCCTGGCAGCCAAGGATGGCACGAGGTCGGCAGCGAAAGGCCATGGTGGGGGATGGCAGATCCCATGGGTGACACCCGTCACCCATGGGTGACATCCGGCACGCGGCGGGGAACGGGGTGCGACGCTGCGCGGTTCTAGGCCAGAGGCCAAGGCGGCGCGAGCTCCTCTCTGGGACTGCTTCCTCGGCCTACTTTATTTATTTCGTCTTCTCTTCCGAGCCCAAACAAACCCTCCCTCGCCTGTGGGTTTGTGCCAGGCTGCGGGAGCAAGTCTGTGCAAGGGGGAAGTGAGAAAGCACGATGGCAATGGGAAAAAATGCCCTGCTCCTTGCTGAGCGCCAAGGGAAGTGCTGAATGCGCGAGGACCGTGGAACACCTGTGATCACGCAACTGGCCAAGAGGCTTCTTCACAGCTTTGCTAAGGGCACCTGCAGCATCCAAGAGCCTTGGCATAAAGCCTGGACTATAAACTGAAGACAAATCCTTGCGTAAACCCAGCAAGTGCCTCTCGAAACAACCTCTGTGCTCTGCCCCGGCAGCGCTCTAGAAGGCTGCACTGCGGCCCACGGGCCCGTCTGAGGCCCCATTTCTTCTCCTAACGCAGTGAGGGGCCAGCTGAGCCTCCTGCCATCTTCAATCTGTATTACTCTGTACTCACACAGTCCTTCACATTGATATATGGCACAGTTTATTTATTTACTTTTTTATTTATAGGCAGTTTAATGTTTTACACAGTTTTAAACAAAATACGGATTTTTTTAAATTAAATATGCAATTTTAAATATGCAATTTTAATGCAGTTTAAGCACAACAAGTTTATTTATATGCAGTGATTTGATCACCTTTCAGTCTGGGAGTTGTTGAGCTAAATAACCCAAACTCTCGGGCTCCCATCCCAATAATTTCCCACTTGCACCTAATCTTTCCTGTAGTCTCACTCGTACCTGCTGTGGCCACAACAGTTTCCCTTAGCAGCAGGTCAGGAACTCCGACTCAAGAAGAGCCATTCAGCAAAATCTCACCCAGGGTCTCGCTGCCATCACCTAGAAACTCAACATTTCCTAATGGTCACCTAGAAGGGCYCTGCTGCGGAGGCAGGACCGCAGCTCAGTCCTCCCCTCCAGGAGCTCAGCGCCGTCGGGACGCACCTGACCCCTCCTTTCTTGCAGGAATCTGCTGCAATAACTGCAGGTCTCCCAACTAAGTGAAATCAGGCATCTGTTGAAGCTGTATATTGTGCCATTTAAGAGCACCAAGTCATTTATACCAAAAAAAAAAAAGAAGAATTAAACTGTAAGTGCAAATCTTAAAACTGTCCGAGTTTATAGTTATGTTTATGGTACTCTTTTAAATGTGGTTGTGAACTAACAGAGCTTTCTACAGTCCTCAGGCCGAAAATGCAGAGCTTGCCCCAACACACCATTATCACCCTGTTAACGCACCATGCACAGACCCTGGCCCTCCAGCAGCAAGAGCTGCTCTTTGCCACCACCAGCACCTTGCAGTGACAGGGGGGACAGACACTGACAGCGCGAAAACTGGCACTACCAGCCCTGCTGTAGATCCCTAAGGAGCTTCTAAGCTCATTGATATTTGGCAGGCCATGAACACAGACCCAGCTTAGCAGAAGGAATGGAAATATAGCACTATCTGAAACAYAGAAAGAAAAAAATTCCCTGAGTTGCCGCTGAACTATACACAGATATCCCCAAATTTGCTTGGAGTTTACCTCTGTGTGCACTGCTCTCCTTGGACCGAAAAGGTGAATCTTTTCAAACTGAACTTATATGGGGAAAAATGGTGTCTTCTCTTTATTTCCAACTTTCTGTAGGACTGTTCTGCTCAACAATCAAAAGAACAGAGATTGCACAAATCAGTATGAACACTAGAGGCATGGGAAGATCTGTTTCCAGGTTTCCTTCCATGCTGTAAATCTGCCATCTTACTTGTTGGCACATGATGTTCTCCCAGTTTTCAAAAAACTGCATGTCTCCTTTGCAAGATCATATCAGAAAAAGAAGGCATGAACAACCAGGAAAAGAAAGTCACATGCAAAATTATGAAAGGAGCTAAAAAGCAAGGTGAAACTTGCTGTCCTGTTAATCTGTAGTTGGGTACTGGGAGGAAGCCAAATTAGTTAATCCAAACACACAAACAAGTTAATGATGGCCTGAGGGAGCAACATGGCACTTGCACACCGAAGGAAAACATCATGTAAGAAAATACTAAAAACTTGCATGTATTCCAGGGGCCTCTGCTATTATTTCAAAAGCTATTTAATTCAAAAAAAAAAGGGGGGGGGGAGGGAGGGAAGGAGGAATCTTGTAATAAAGTACACATTATTTAAGATTAATATCAAGAGACTGAGCCTTCCCTGAACAATTCTACTGCAATCACCTTGATATCACAGGATAAAAATCACAGCAGAAACTGTAAAGAAGAAAAAGACAAAGTAGTTTAAGTGCATTTAGAATGTTCCATCATATCCATCATTTTGCCCAAGGGAAGAAAAAGATCTCCAGGAAATAYCAGACATGGGCTCACTACGAGCCATTCTGCTTCCTACTGCTTCCTTGATCTATATTCACCTACTCCTGAGCATCTTGTATTGTGGTTTGAGGCTGCAGCAGACACCCGGTGTCGCATTCGCACTGAGCAGAGGCTCCTCCAGAACAGCCAGGATTCCAGTCTCCACCACGCTTTGTTGTGGGACACTCTCAAGTACCCCTCAAAAACAGCTAATCTTTTCACACCAAGCAATCACCTGTATAAAGAGATCCAATTACTYATTTGAAAGGTCTCTCTGTTCTCTCACTTTTTCTT
Source organism: Nothoprocta perdicaria (assembly GCF_003342845.1). Classification (NCBI taxonomy): domain Eukaryota; kingdom Metazoa; phylum Chordata; class Aves; order Tinamiformes; family Tinamidae; genus Nothoprocta; species Nothoprocta perdicaria. The sequence goes on along the minus strand of NW_020455832.1, from coordinate 3,368,355 downwards.
TCCCTCTTCCATGTCAAGCATTAAAAAAAAAAAAAACAACAACACTCCTTGGCTTGGTTTGTCTCTAATTTAAAGGAATATTCCAGTATTTTGCCTAGAATTTTCTTCAGTATCCTAGAAACAGCTGTGCCAATCTTTATGTACTTCATGTCTTTCAAGCAGTTACGTAAAACCCCAGCAGTTCACAGAAGCACCACCAAGCTGCTCAGCGCGTGGACGGTGCAGGTCAAACCTTCCTCTCTCRCTGCACCAAACTCCTCGGAGCTTTCCCAAGGTTTTCAGCTGCACGGTTGTACCTGATTGYAGGGAAACAGCCTGCAGTGGAGCACAGCCAGTTCACTCGCCACAAACGAGTGGTGGCACCGCTGTCCCGAAGGCATGGGATCTGCTTGGAGCACGGAAGACTCCACGTATGGCTGCAGTGGACGGTAAGCGCCCGCCCTGCCGGCACAGGCCTCCTGGCAGTGAAAGCCTTGGCAACCCCCAGCACTAGCCCACATCCTCCCCACGCTGCTGGTGAACGCCTGACACCACCTTCCTGCTCTCTTTCAGGACATAAATAATTAAAAAAAAACAAATAGACCTTTAATACCGAAGCCAGACTGAAGGTCCAGCTTGTCCAGAATCCATCTTCAGAGCAGGCTGCCTAACGCTGGGGGAAAGGTTCACAACACACCAAGCTTTACAGCCCAAGGAACCCCTCTTTGCTGTCCCGGTGCCCCGAGGTCCAGCCCGGGGCGCTGTGGCTCCTGCCTGGGATGCAGACGGGCTCTGCACCGGCACCCGCAGCGGCTGCGGATCACCGAGCTCCTTCCTAAGCCCGTTTCTGCTCTCGACTCTTCACGAAGTCTGGACTTTTCACAAACCTGTGAAACTAAGTTCTAAAACTCATGCCAAGCATAAAGCATTTCTTTTTGCTTAAGGTTTAAGTTCCAAAAATATGCAAATAAATAATTTCCCATTGACTTCCCCCCACCATTTATAATTCTCTTCTGCATCTTCCTTCAAACACCTCTTTCCAAACAACAWTCATTCATTTTTATTGTTTTGTTCACCTGGGAAGTCATTCCTTCTCTCTCATGTCCCCTACTACAGTTTTCTTCTAAATCTACTACTTCCTATTTGAAGGTGGAGTTTTCATTTTATTTACACTGTCTAAATACTCCAGGAGAGTTCAGYCAGCGTCAGAAAACGTTCCAGCATCCACAAACACAGGGGGTAGAATACTATTTTGTGCAAGATTTTAGGCTCAGCCTCTGGATTTTCGCCTTCCTCTCCATACAGAAGCCTGGGAAGTTCCCAGCGCTCCAGCACCAAGCAGGAGTCAGGGCCCAGTCCCGCCTCTACAAAAATCTGGGTCACAAAATTCAACACACATCACATCATATGGCGTGCACCGGGTGAGGGAACGGGGGCACGCGCTCCAGTTTCGAGCGCAAGATGCTGCCTCTCATTTGTCTTTCTTGACGGGGAAAAGAAAGGAATCCACAGCCTCACCACCCGATTGCAGCTACTCCTCGTGGTTCCCAACTCTTCATTATTTTGCAGAACAAAGCTAGTTCTTGTCACGGCAACAGCAAGGGGAGGTCAGGTTTACATTCTCCACCCTTTTGTTCGTAGAGCAATTCAAAAACGGGCTTTGATGTGCAATGAATTGAGTGTTTGGAAAGCTAAACACACATGCATGGACACAAAATTCTGCCATGCTCATCCTGGACAAAAGGGAAGYATTTGCAGCCAAGGGGAAAGATGATATTATGGTGCCAAGAGCAGTAACTGCAACCTCGATCTGACGCTGTGAGCTCAGCTCCGTGGGGTGAACAGCGACACTCGGGCTGCCACAGCCAGACATCAGCTGTGAAATAAACATATAWTGAAATAATATTTTGATATAATATTTAAACACAGATGGAGAGGCTGTGTTTTCCCTGGCATATCTCCTCTCTAATACAGCAGACAAGGTTAGAGCTCGTGAGCACTCCAGCTCATTTATTATGACAAGTCATGGTTCTAGACTACTTTTTTATTCATTTCCTATCAAGTAAATCCTTATCTGGAAACAAATGAAGCTCTGGGCAACCTAATACCTTTCTAAGGAACCTGAAACAAAACAGTTACCACTTTCATCTATCCTACACATTTGCCTAAGCTATATTGGTGACCAGTTCCTCAGTACACTGATATAAGATTATGMACATTAAAAAGGATTATGAACTAGCTACTTACGTAACAGAAAATAGATTGGAAAATCCTTCATTGAATTTCATGTTATGTTTCCCAGACCTTTATATAACCTTTCTAACAAGATGAAACCTTCACTTACGGTAAGATGAAACCTTACTTGTGAGAAGAGATGAATGCCACAATAATGCATAAATGAGATTACGGGATCCAAAATATTTTCCGCATTCAGATGCCTAAGAAGCATATCTTATAGCTATTATTATAGGATTTGAAATGACGAGGGCTTAAATATAGCTGTGACATGATGCTGAATTTGGAAAATATCTTCCTGTTTACAGCTCAAGACAGAGACAGAATAATGGCATCATTCAAAGCAGAGCAAGAAAGCTCTGCTATTCCTATAGAAGGAACTGCAGAAACAGCGGCAGAATTACAGTCTGGTTATATTCTTCAAGAAAACAAGTAACATGCTTTTTAATATCTACCTGTTTCTCATAATTTATTTGAAAACTACTAAGTCAGTCTCCAATAAGTGACAAAAAACAACATACATCTTTTTCTTATACTCGGTGGGTCTCCTCAGAACCCAGATGACATTATTTCCAACACAGATAAAAATAYATCCTGCATACAGGTGATAAAATGTATTAAATGAGAGATATTCTTAAAATGCACTTCCCATTGAATTGCGACTAATAATAAAATTCTTTCAAAACTTTGCAATTCATGCTGACATACTGCAGCACTCAGAATTTACTTGCATGTTTTTGCAACCGACATAATCACATCTTTGACTAGTGACTGTGCATTAGAAAAATTAAGTTCAAGCAAGATGGATAAGCAGCAAAGGTGATCTTGAGCAAATCTGTTTTTACAAGCTGCATCTATTGAAAAAAGAGTGCAAGTATTAGTGGTGAGCAAGGAAAACAGAGCATAAATCATCCTTTCTAAATCATATTGATTTTTGTGCAAATTGTTTAATAAAAGAAGATAATTAATATTCGTTTTTGGCTTTTCACTGAGCTCAGTGGAAAGGCTAATAGTGAACAGAGCTTTCTACCTCCTTCCCTCAGAATAAACTAGAACCCATTTCCTTCCTACTCTTTCTGGGAGCGACTAATGCAATATAGTTACTTTCTACATCTATAGTGACTGAACAACTGAAAAAAAAGAGGAAGAAGAAGCCTTCTCCCTAAAATAGCCTTAAACTATCCATTTATAATGATCCAATTCATTAAAAAAATCCTAGTGCTGCTATTTTCAGTTAATGATTTATTGGGGAGGATACCTTTAGGACTGACACTCAAACAGCAAACCAGACATGAGTGAGTCACAAACTGAAGGGTTTGAGAACTGAAACTCTTCTATGGACACAAGAAGGGTCCTTGTGCTGTCAAATGGAATTTGGGCCAGATAGAAATTAATAGAGAAGGGGAAGCCTATGAGAGCAATACACATCCACAACTTGGAAAACATGGTCCTTCCGCTACTGAACTGGCTGGTTCTCCTTGTCCTCTTCTGAGATGTTCAGGGYGGTTATTAGGAGATGAAGTCCCAGGCACAGGATTCCTTGACTCCCTGCTCCCCGGCCACCATCTCCTTTCCAAAGGGCTGCACACTCATCATCTCCCCTTCCACATCTTGCTATGAGCAGCAATTGAGAAGATTCCCAGTCATTACCTTGCCTACATCCTAATAAGGATACTAGCATCAGCCCCYTCAACACCATCTCCTTCTCCCTGTTAGATATGGAGCTGTGTTTAGACAATTTTTTTTTTTCTTTTCATATTTTCTCTTCAGAGAAGTTCAGCTGCTTTTCAGCTCTCAATAGTGTATTTGTCCAAAATGGAATCTTCTTCCAGATTTTCTTAGATCTCAAAGAAAAAACACTTTGAAACCACATTACAGAGAGACAGGATGCTGAGCAGAAAATATTGATGTGCACTGACCAAGTTACCTTACGTTACTGACCAGGCAGCASAAGCCCCGACCTAACGGCTGCACCGAGGGCTGCTCTCCTTCAGCTGCTGAAACGAAGCCCACCCACGGGACACAAAGCCCTGCACGTGCTGCTCTAGATGCAAAGGAGAATCCTCCTGCATAAGGAGAAATCYCAGCTCCCAGGAAAAGCACTCACCTCCCAGTGAAACACTGACATCCCAGCTTAATTCAGGTTATTGCTTAYGAGGATGTGAACTGAATATCAGCACAGGTATGGAAGAAGGTTTTAGCAAAATGGCAAGTGTTAACATTTTAATAATGCYTTCTGATTTCTAAATAACACTGAAGTAGAGACTTCCACTTGAAATATTTAAACAGGCAGAAAACTAACCCTCAAATCCAATTTTCTTTCACCAACCCCTTTTTATCCTCAACGTTACAGTAACTTAATTCACCCTTAACATTAACAGGTGCTGGTAGAGTTCAGTGCCAGAGAAAGGACAGGACATAAGCATAATATTACATTTGGAAACATGAGTGAAAATTGGCAGAAGCTGCTGTGTTGAGGTATCTAAGATACTAAACATGTGCTTGCAGTGAACTGTGCCAACTATGAAAATTAAACCATTTTAAGGTAAGAAATCCTGCAGGTCAGATGTATGGCCTGCCCTTATTTCACACTCTAGACAATATATGGTAAAAAAATAGCCATGCAATGGTCCCCCACACATTTTTCTTCAGCTTCAGAGCCAGCCTCACAAAGGCACAATCATACTGGAGTTCAAAATATTTTCCATCATTGTCCTGTATTCCCCTATTCGCTGCCATTCGCAGGAGAAATGAATCTATCCATTGCAGCACACTAAATAAACAACTTCTGAGAATCAGGTTAACTGAACAGATTCCCCACTCCCTCAGAGCCACAAAATTTARTAACTTGGGCACATACCAAACCTAGGTCTTCTGCCTCTTTCAATTTACATCCTTCTGCTGTCATCTGACCTACATAAACCATTCCTGATGTGACATTCCRTCTTCTCTCCAGGAAGAAAGGATGATTCAATCACCTTTACATGCCCACTTCATGTCACAGAAAGCCAGGCCATATTTTACCCACATCACAACATTTGTTTCATGACATACAGATTCTCTGAAGTAGTCAGTCATGTGTTATGAAAAAGGAACATGTTTTTCACTAAGAAGTCCATAAGATTTAGCAGATCACAGTTAACAATAGTTAACAAGATTTGCAAGGTTTTACGCAACAAAAATCTTTTTCTTTTAATCAAAATATCCAATGAATTCCTAAATTCCTTTTTGTTTTTCTGTATTGAGTAACATTCAAACTGGTCAGGTGCTGTTGAGGTCTACTCAACACTSAAGTGCAATGGAACAGGAAGGGAAGGATTGAGGACACATTGCCAAGGGACACCAAACTGGCCAGGCTGGGGGGCTTTGCACAGGGCTCCCCCATCCTCCCTATGGAGGTTGGCCATGGRGCAGCCAGCGAGGCAGGCTCGGGATCCAGGGCACTTAGGAACATAAATCTACACGCATCACGTCAATTTATCAGAAGTTTTAAAAGTGTCTAAGTGTCTAATAAATACTGTTCAGAAAAAGACATTTACATGTAATTGCTCTTTTCAGTTGTTATGTAACAACAAGGTCTGACTTATCTTTGATCAAAGACATTGGCAGCAACTCATTAAAAATGCACCAAGCACCTGGGCCCAGAGCAGCCACTGATCTGAGAAGTGAACCCAGTCGGGGGAACAAACACAGAAATCCCAAGGGAAGCTCCTGCTCCTGAGGCAATCAGACATCTGCCTGCACCGAGCCGTCCGGTAGCACGGCCTGCATTCCTAAAGTGTACACACTGAGTCCCCAATGTTTGAATATCTCTTTCCCCACTCCAAGACACTGTCCAGGGAACACATTTTAAAACACAGTATTTTCTATCTGCAAGTTTCTATTAGAGCACAGCAATAACAAGGAAGCTGCAATTCCCTCCTTTTATCAGCAGCAGCTCGAAGCAAAGACCCACCCTTCCCCGGGAACTGGAAAAACCTGCTACGTGGAGGCTGGAAAGCCAGAGTGCCTTCATGTTGCTCTGCATTTCAACAACAGGCCTCAAGAGAGGCTGCGAGAAGTTGGCTTGAGCCTAGCGAAAATAAAGCTGAATAAAAAGCAAGGAGTGTATACAAACACATAGAGATAAATATCAAAGAACTACTTAAAAGGAAAAGCCTGGCACAAGGACTCGTTATTACCAACTGACGATGCACACATTTAGGCTAAATATTACAAGAAGGTCCCTCATGCTTAGGAAAGCTTCGTTTTGCAACAGGCTTCTAATGGAAGCAGTGGGGGGAAGGTTCAACTGCTTGTAGGACATAGCTTCATGTATCTGTGACTGCATTGCACAACGGCTGTAAGTGCATAAAAACAACCTTGATGAATACAAAGGTCCTTTCCCGCTCTGCATTCAAACAAATGGCGTAATTCTGATACAACTCTACCATAAAACCATTTGTGAGGCAACACCAACAAATAATTACACTGGAGAAAGCAGAAGTGGCTGTTAACATCCCAGCAAAACACAGACCTGGATGGAAAAAAAACTTATGGAGCAACTTTTCAAAAATTCTCCCTGATTCACAGATTCCTCTCTCACCACCTTGTAGCAGCAATYTGCTCCCTCCGCAAAGAGGAGTTGCACAGGCAGCAGGTCTCATTCCGTGACCACAATGGGGCCTGGCAGCTTCCCGGTCCYGGAGCAGGGCCATCCAGAGTGACCTTCCCAAACAGACCTGGCCTGCGGTGCCGAGCGGCCACGACCGGCTGCCGCTCCAGCGCTGCGATGCAGACCCAGCTGCCAACCTCTCCGGTGCTGGAAGCTTCGACCGGCCTCTCCTCCCACCTGATTGAAGGGGAAAACTAACGAGGACTAGGAGATTAAATGAGAAAATTGCTGCAACCAGGATGGGCTAAGACAACCAGTAAGACAAGACAGGCCCATAGTGATACTGCAGTACACGGTGTATCAAAAGAGCAGTCTTTCAGATCTACATATGCACACAGCTCTTCACTACATGTTCAGATATGAACACATATGTTCACTAGCTCTTCTAATAGAGACTGTTGCCTCTGCCTTGCAAGGCTTTCAGGCTTGGAGACTGTTCCAGCCTCTCAGTTACAGGCCTTGCCACGGTGGTTTTCATGTCTTTGCTTTACTACTACTGCTATCTATTTGAGATTGAAGACAAATTGCAAAAYATTTTGGGCTGATAAGCTCCATCTGCTCGTTCACAGCATCTCTCATCATCACATCATCTCTCCCACCGTCCTTTTAAATGTTACCTACTGAAACGCAGCTATTAGGTGAAAAGTAGGAGAGAGAAGAGCGTGAGATTTATAGCACAGCACAGGAATCATAGACACAGGGTGCACCAACCACAGTTGATCACTGCTTCTCATGAAACACAAGCTTGGAGCACTCGAAGTTGAGGCACAGCAAGGGCCATAGGAAACACTCTGCTATACAGTCCCTGCTGAATTAGCAAAAGTCAAAACTGAATAGTTCAAAGAAGTCTTCAGGCCCATTTGAGGAACAGGTTCTTTGGTGGCTACTGAACAATACACCCAGACACAGCCCAAGACAAAGTTTTTACATCAGTCATTTTTAACAGCCAGAGTGCAGGACAAAAACTGTTTTTCAGCAACTACTTATTCTCTTTTCCTAAGYATCCTCCACTGGTCACTTCTGAAGAGAGCAGCACAGCTCCTACATGCTCAGCAGAGACCTTCAGTATAGAAGTTTTTCTCAATTAGCACACCATTTCACTTGGATTTTACAATCCAATGGCAAAATCGTTTTCACAGTTGATTTTGCCTCTCCCTATCCCTTGCCAAATTGTTATGTCTAGATACATACAAAAGTTTTGCAGAACAGGAATAAAAACTGCACTTGAGCAGCAAGATGACATAAAACTGTATTTTCTTAGGCTTATTGTGTTAGTGAAGGAGGAACGTGGTAGCTGCAAGGCAGCATTACAGGCTATTTTGAGTTAGTTTATACCACAGCACAGCATTCTCATACCATTTTAGTTCATCTGCTTATACTAGACTACCACGGCTTTTTTAACTTGTCATCAAAAGAGCAGACCTTTTTATTCACTCCAAGTTTATTCCAGACCTGTGACTGTACAATTCAGACGAGTTTAAAATAAGGATTCTGAAAGAAGATACCACCAAGGACTCCTCACTAGATCTACTAGGCATAAAGGGCATATTTTATTTGATCTACCCTACTAATCCCAGCAAGTTGGTCCTCCGCAGCAGATACAAAGCTCAAATGACTCCTTTCAAGTCCTTCCTGCAGCTCCACCTCCAGCCTCTGATCATTTTCCTTCTGGAAGTGACAACTGGATTTATGCTCCTTGGCCTAGGCAACAGCCTCCTCTTAATCCATGAGCTGATCTCTCCAGTACCAGGAAGCAGGATTACTGATCCCAACTTTAKCTGTATTTCTATCACAAATGGAGAAGAGATATATCAGATATTAGTAAAACAAAGTTCAGCTTTACACATTTCTCACTGTTTTGACTATTTAGCTATGGGGATTACATAACAAGTGACAAAATTGTGACAGTACATGCATGCATGATGACACGCAGCAGTCTGGCCCAGGAAGAGCTAAAATGCAGGGGAAAGCTACTTGAGCCACAAGTTTTGATTCCTCTAAATATTATGAAACTGCAAGTCCAGGGATTGTTTGAAGTCACTTCTGCAAAGACTTATGCTAAACTGCCAGACAGTGAGAAAGAACATTTTACAGCACAAGAGTCTTGAAAAAAAATATGAATTCTTCAGAAATCAATGCAACAGGAAAAGCTCTCTATACAAAACCGATTTATCCCACGCTGAATAGGTCTGCACAGTACGAGCACCATCTCAAAAGCACCCACTTTCTCTCTCCTGCTTCTTTGAAGCTGCTCCCACAGAAAACCTACAGACTCCCTAACAGGCCCTTACTGCTATCCCTGGCCAGCTGCCAAGCAGCCTCAAGGAATTCCCTATGCCAGGTCAACAACAGGAAATGAATCTTGTGTCTAAGGTGGCAGCATTTTTTTCTGAGTAAATTATTGACCCTTTTTGAAATATTATCCTTGAAACATGTCATTCATGTAAACAAACAATGGGTTTCAGGTGAAGTGGTTTACCCCAAGTCCCAGGCTGAAAAAGCAAGCTGCAGAAACTTACAGTTTTTATTGGCAAGTTTATTTTTCCCATCTTCATTTATATTTAATTTCAAGTGCACAGGCCTACAGAGGTCATTCCTGCAGCTGGTACAATYGCATGCCAAGTCAGAAGCTAAAGACTCCCACAACCAAATGTCAAACCAGTGACACTTGGATGAAACATAAGCAATGGAGAAAGAAACCTGCCTGATGCTGACTGTCAGAATACACCTCGGTTGAGCTCCATGGAGACCAGACCTCAGCATTGAGCCAGAAACTATTACGAGGTGAAGTCCAAGCCAGCCTGGCCATTCCAGTCTCTCCAGCACTGAAGGAGAGAGAGAAGGAAAAAGCAGAACACTAGGTCTGCATCTAGCTGGGAACCACTGACCTAGACAGCGACATCGTGACACTAATTCATAACACAAACTGAAYGTTAGGCTGCGTTCAGTTTCTTACCTGCAGACCAGAATATCTCAACCCTTCACTTATCAGAATAAAAAGGTATTTAATGTTTCTACCACACTTCTTCTATCTACAAAATTCCTGCAAAGTCCAGTAGAGTAGATGAGCTGTCGTATTTTTTTCCAAGACTACAGTATTACTATCTACTACTAGCAGGAGTTCAGGAAGATCTTGCACAAAACACACTGACTGTTAAAATGAAAGCGAGCACCTGACCTGGTTCTTTCCTCACCTCATCCTTTTTATCTTTTTTTTTTTTTTTTTTTCCTCTTTCCTCTCCCCATTAGCCTAAGAAAGCTTTCACTGTCAGGAGGGAAGACTCGTGAGTAGAATAGCCTTGATAGGCTTGTGCAGTGACTTGCTAATACTCGAGGTCAAATTTTTCTCCTCCCCTTCCTTCTCACTCCAAGCATGAGGAACTGCAATAGCTACCAAACAGGCCCAGCAAATATTTAGCTTCAAGTACAAAATATAATACTAAGGTGAGATCTGCTTTTTGAGCAACTGTTTGGGGGTAACTTCACTTAGGCTTTAGATCTTTGCAAGGTGGGCAAGAAATCTCAGTTAGCAAATGTAACTGCTCTAGCAGTCTGGGAACTTCTCAYATGAAACACTGAGCTTCTGAACACTATCAGAAAGTCTACTTAACTTAAACAGCTACTTTCCTATTCTGGTAGYCTGCTCTTAGTTAAATTTGTTAATATTAGACTAGTATTAACATGCATTGTATGCTTTCCTTCCAGGAATCTAGTTTCTCCATTCATAAATGAGGACTTTTTTTTATTTCTAAAGAAATACCAACTTTCCCTCTGACCAACTTGTGAAAATATAAAAAGCACCTGCTGGCACTGTGTTATTCTGGAGAACTTTTACCTGTGATGACAGCAGGTTTATTTTCATAAACTGCAGTGCTTCAATAAGTAATGGATGTGTCTACTGAACTAACAGATACATAGATTTTAAATATTAATGCTACATCCAAGCTAGATGAAAGCATCAAAGACAACAAAATAAGGGCCTTATTAAGCTGGGGCATTTGAAGCCCTGGAGTCAGCTAATGGCAGGCAGAGTAGCAACTTCAGAACTCGAATAAAACGACCAGGATACCTCTCACTTTCTTTCTAATTTAATTGCCATCACCCACAGGAAGCCCAAACCACTAGTGGGAACTCATTTAAAAGATCTGATAAAATGGAAAGCCTGAGAAGTAAAATGCAAATTCACTACTTAGGACACGGCAGCAGCTCAACTGTCATCACTGATTACACTTGTCCACCTACATAGCAAGTGTAGAGAAATAAACATTTGATGTGTTACAGATAGAGCTGCCCTTCATCCCACTGTGCAGGGGGGAGTGCAGGGAAATGCTACTACTGCCTTGATTTTGYTGAAGCAGAAGTTAACCACTGGTAAAGGGCTACTGGATTCAAGTTTGAGACTACACATCTTCAAACTGCTGATCATTATGTTCSTCTCCAATTCTTTCCATTAGTTGARGTGATATCAATCCACCAGTAAAGAACCGTCTCATCCACACTAACCCTTTTCTAAATATGGAAAAGACAACAAGCCTGAAGTGTCCTTAGCTTAACTCTAAGGCTTATTAAATATGATTGATCTCCAAGGTCCAAGTAGGAGGAAAGGTTGCTGAGTCTGCAAACCTTTCCTAACAGGCACCACTTCAGTCTTCTGGGCTGGATGGGATSTGCTGGTCTTCTTATTTCCGAAACACAAATATTAATTGGTTTTCTCTGCCCTTTTTCATCCCTAATTAACTAAAGAGCAAATGAAGTCCTGTAGTTCTGTWACAATACCCTCCTGCAACTAAAATATTTGCACTCTTTCTTCTTAGCTATACCAGCAATAGCTTCCAAATACAACTTCCAAATCGGTTTCTAACTCACTTCTCACCCACCTCCACCAATTTCTTCTGTTGGAATAAAGTCACTTAAAAATCTTTACTTATCTTTATGGGTACATTCAGAAAAAAAAATCTCAAATGAAAATGAATTTAAGTAGTCTTTATTTAGGAATAAACAAAATTTATCATGAAATTAGGAATTACAAAGAAGAGAAAATACACATAGTGCTAGAAAGTTTCCCTAACTTCTAGCAAAAAAACTCTTCTCCCATTGTCAAACTACTTATTTGACCCATGTTTCCTCCAGTTACTGTCTTGCCAATCCCTCCCTCATGGCACACATAGCAGAAATTTCCAGATCTTGCTGTCCAGGAAGATAATTTCCTCAGTTGCTACAGTGCTGAAATTTGCTATTTTCRCCCAGTTTCTCCTTGGCTGCCCTGCACACTAAACAGTAAAGGGGTTATCTCCCAGCAAAAGTGAAGAGAGGAGGTTTCCACATTTCTCTAGAACCACATACTCTTCTCAGAGGTGGCCAGTGATAGGACAAGGAACAATGGGTGCAAGTTGAAACACAGGACGTTCCGTCTCCATGCGAGGAGGAACTTCTTTCCCATGAGGGTGACAGAGCCCTGGCACAGGCTGCCCAGGGAGGTTGTGGAGTCTCCTTCTCTGGAGATCTTCCAAACCCACCTGGCTGCCGCCCTGTGCCCTGTGCTCTGGGTGTCCCACGGAGCAGGGGGTTGGACTAGATGATCTCTAGAGGTCCCTTCCAACCTCAACCACTCTGTGATTCTGTGATTCACGGCTACAGCTGGCAAAGGGTAACATACATTTTCCCTACTCCAAAACTTTCTTTGTCTGCTGACTGACTTCACTCTTAGCCTCACTGCTCTGTTACTGCACATTACTTTTCCTCTCCATTCTAAATATCCAGATTTCTTCAGGTCGAACAGCCTTTTCTCACAGCAACAGGCTTGTCTCACCTGACCTGCTCTGGTCTCACAGCCCTGCCACAGGACTCTTCTGTGAGAGTCAGAKGCTGAACTGAATACCCTGCTCAGCATTTACTTCAAAGCATTGACATTCAAAGTTTTATCTCTTGAAAATTATTTACTATTTTGATGCCCTGGCCTCAATTGGCCATGGCTGCTGGAAGGTGGTCCAAATCACTTCTTGTATCATCACACTAAACAAGTTTTCAAAGCAGGGAGCCCCACACTGTCTATAGCCATAGCAGGGCAGATTCAGATACACTAGATCATAGCTCTTGCAGGGCCTTTTGCAAGTCATTTTAATTCACAGACCATACTCATTTTCTTACATGTCAAAACAAGAATAAATATCTCATTATATTTAACAGCATCAAAATGAAATACGTTAGAGGAAATCATTGGAAAAGTAACAAATCYTTGAATAAGGAACCTACTTCAGCTCAGTGTTACAGGTAGGACGCTCCTTTTCCCCATACAAGGGTAATGCCTAGAATCGAGGTTAACTTGACACAACCACTGGGTTCCCTATACACGTACTGGAGATAACCTGGAGTTACTGAATCAGAGAAGCTCAAAGACGAGCAAAAGGCTCCTTTCAGGGTTCTCAGCAATACAGATGGCAAGAAAGCAGAGGCCGAAGCAGGGCGGGCTGCAGACAACGCTGCTAACAAAGAGCTGCTGTCTGCCAGCCAGTGCACTGGGCTGCCRAGCAGGGACAAGGAGCACAAGGGAAGAGCAAGAATTTTTGGTACAATGTGCAAGGTAGGAACTTCACCCACTGTCACTGTGTAAGCTCCAATCCCCATTCACCTTGGGGACTTTTAACAAGGCAGCAAACTGCTGGCTCTCAGCTTGTGTCAGGCACTCGAGAGGAGGCAGCTCCAGCTTCCCCCTTCACTGGCAGCGCAACCATGACACAGAAGTCAACTGTGCTCTTCCCTTTCCAAGAGAGCCAGACTACAATGAGATAATTAACTGCTCATGAACAGCTATTCACTGGAAACCTCCAGCAGGGCATTTGTTAAACCACTGAAAACCTTTACGACTATTTCTGTTAAACCTCTGAAATAATTTAAGGTTGTTTTATTAGAATGGTTACTTGCAACTCTTTTGGACAGTGACAAAACCCTACCAGTTCAGCTGATTAAAAATAAACAAAACAAAACAAACAAACAAAAGACCACTTCCCATCTGCCAATTGCTGCTTCTGACTTGGCCACATAGAATCTATACTTATATTCTGCCCTCCTTTGTTTATAGCTAACAATATCAAGTCCATTTCTTCAGTGTTCATGACATATTGTCTATGAAATTGCAGTTCTGCTTCTCATATATGAAACTACATTATTCCCTCTGGAAGAGCTTAATTTGCTAAAGCCAAGCTCAGTCCAAACAATAGATTATGAATGCAGTAGAGACTCTTCTGTGCTCTTACATAAATGGATGGAGACATTTCCAGATTTCGAGACGCAATCAGTGCCTCTGAAGCTGTTGTACTCTATTCTTAAACTTTTCATGTAGTTAATGTTCAGGATAATTTATTTTCTATAAAGACATTATTAAGACGGTGGGCTGTATTAATGCAGTGATATGTTTTCCTATTTTCCCAATACTTACACTACTATATATAATGAAGCAATATGAAAAAACAGAATTATTCTGGACAACTAAAAAACAGTGACTGTTTTTATCAAACAACATAACAGTACAAAATTTAGAAAAATACGTGAACCACATATTGGCATAACAGATTGAAGTAAATAACACAATTATTCTTGGCCTCTCGTACAAATCCAGAGACTGTTCAGTACTTTAGGAAAAACAGATGATAGCCCAGTATCAGATGACAGCCCAGTATCAGAAAACTGTGGACAAGAAAGTAATCACAAGGTAATCCTACCTGAATGATTGTCTTTACTTCACAATGAACTTAAGAAAAGCATTTTCCAGATTGTGGAGCTCAGAATCTCTCAAACCTGAAGGAAAGAAGGGGAAGGTCAAGTTCGGTCAGAACTCCTATACTCTGTTCAGAATTTTAAATACTTTTTTTTTTTTTAATACAAAATATTAACAGCATAAGCTTAACACAGCTAACAGCAGCAATCTCTTTTTTTCAATTCCTGCAAAAATTCAAAAAGTCAAAAGAATTAGTTGGGGCATGGGGTGGGAGGAAATTTCAGTTTGCAAGTTTGTCCAACTTCATGCCTGTCTTAAGCTCAGAACTAACCGAATTAATGACTACTAGAATTGGTATAGGTTAGTTTTGTCTTTATAAAGATATCTTTATAGAGACTTTCTGTATGTAGCATAAGACTTTCTGTATGTACAACTCCATTTTACGGGTGAACAAAATGCAATCTTTGATCCAAATCATCATGTGAAAGCTTCACATCACAGAAAGCCCATGCTGAAAAAAGGAAATCCTTGAAGCACTTTGGKTTCAGCCTGGTGGGACAGCTGTTCCTTGCCCTGCTTCACTGTGCTCAGCCATCCTGCTTTGGCAGGTGTCTCCTCCAGCCTTCCACCTGGTGCCAGTGGCCACACAAGTTAACTCCCCTCTTGTCTGTCACTGGCAAGAGAGCGCGGGGCAGAAAGGGGAGAAACAGGATGCGCCCTGGGAACAGAACCAAGGCAACGAGTTCCGCGTCCTGCAAGGGTGGAAGAGTCAGAACAGAGCTGAAAAGGTCAAGCCACGGCTGTGCTTCCCCTGTTTGTATTTSCCGTCACCTTCAGCACTCTTCATGTGACAACAGCCAACTTCTCCAGCGTTAAAACGTTGGCTTTCCTGGTTACTTCCAAATACTGATGCCCTTGCAAGCGTAACTAGTTTATTTCAGTAACTTCTCAGTGTGGGATAGAATTACTAATCTCACGCTGCAAATAAGGCTAAAACTTTTAAGTTTTGGTCTTTTAGGACAGCAAACAATTGTGAAAGTCAATTCTTYTTCTTCTACTATGAAATCCTCTAGGAAGGCATTGCCCAACTCCATCTAGACTAGATACTCAGCTTGACTTGTRCTTTCAAGTACTAGTGCTAGTAAGTTACTAACACTATGATATCAGGAGCATTTTTATGTAAAAACAAAACAGCTTTCAGAGCAAAAGAAAAGTAACAACAACAAGATGTTGGCCAGAAAAATAGGATGTGATCCCAAGAGACTGAAGTTCTTGCCCAAGCATTTTTCCATTAGCAACTCTTCTCAAAAGCCAACAAATGGGAGATGCAGCAAATTCCACAGAGGGTTCATAAGGGAACCATAACACAGACCCCYAAACCACCACCAGGACAAAACTTGGGAGCCCCCAGAACTAGTCTGCTGATTGGCATCAATGAAGAAAGCATGGAATTTGTTATCTTCCCAGAGAGGGAAAAATTCAAGYTTGGTAGCTGAGCAGATAGATACATGTAACATAGATCCACTTCAAGAGCAGAAAGGAAAAGCTCTGTGCGTTTTCAGACGTGAGCCATTTTTGCTCTCTGCTGTTCTTCCCCTGTATGTATGTCACAGAAAGGCAGAAACGCTTCTATCACTTCTTGTCAAGTGGTTTCCAACGACCATCACTGTACTGAATACCTCCCATGAAGTGTCCAAAGGGCCCTGTAAATCCCACATGTGCACAGAGTAAGAGCAGTTCTCAGACCTGCYAACGTGACACGGGAGAGAGCAAGTGGCTTTACCTGCCGAGGGATGTCAGGGATGCTGCACTGCAGAAGCCACTTGAAACACGTTAACTAAGGTCTGCTCCCCACAGCTCTACTCCAGTAAYAGCAGACGAGGCAGATCTTTGAGGAAGGGTGATACTGCTCGTGATGCAAACACCTGCATTCCACTGAAAGCTATACATGAATCAGTACACTTAGGAAATTAAAATTGGGAGGGAACACATTAGCGTACTATATCTTTTCATTGATGCAAAAGAAACAGGAGCAACCAGGAAGAAAATTTTCCAGGAGACAGAAAGAGTACACACACTGTAGGCTAGAATTAAGCTGTATTAGCATCACTGTGTAGGAAGCTCTCCCGACTCCTACATGCCACACATGTAGCTCTAASTAGTAAAACTTGCTGAATTCACTGCCACGGCTTTTTAAAAGAGATACTCTAAAAGACAACTACTAGACATTTTTTCCTGCTTTCATTTATTATCACAGTAGCTTCTACAGAAAAMCTTGCTCAGAGGAACCAGCTTAGAGGGAAGATGCTACTGAACTACTTTTCACCGTTCCCTTCTGCTCTCTCCCATACGCTAGAGAGAAAACAGAGGCTTGAGGGTGCCGGGGTGCTTGGCACATAAAACAGCAGAGGTTCAACACAGCAGAGGGGAAGCAAGGCTCAAGTTTCAGCAGTGGAAAAAGCCACGGCACCTGCGGCACAGCAGGTCCCGGCAGCGTCTGCTCTCCCACGAGCTGGGCTGGGAAGCTCTGAAACCGACGCTCACRAAATAAACTCGGGACTGCTTCCTATCAGAACCTGGAAAGTCCTGCAAGCATTTTAACAGGAATGCAAATCCGCATCAAAATTAACAGTGTGCTTCTTCACCTACCCCCTGTATTATTTTTTGCACTGTACTCTTACAAAACCACAGCTGTGATATCTGCCTAATAAAAATAAATAAATTCTGAACTGAATGTTACTACCCAGAAAACACCCTGTTTTGAACATACTAACGCCATCCCAAGTGAAGCACAAGGTCCGTGTCACTCAGTATCAGCCCTAGCAGGGGCTGCTTCGGGCATCCTGCTAGAATGAGGGCAGAGGAACCACAAAATCCTTGACACCCTCTGCCCACTGAAAGCAAAATCCTGCCCTCGGACCTACTCCGTGSACTTTTAAGTGCACACATGTAAATAAAGACGCGCACACTAGAGTTCCAAGTGACCCAACATCATTTAAATTAACTTTTCACCTGTCCAGYTACTGCTTTGCTCCTTTTTATTCCCGTGAAAGGACCGGCATGGTTGATATTGAGTATTCTCTGCACTCCTTCCCCAGCATCACCTCACAGTTTAAGATTCAAAACCTAAATTAGCTTTTGCTTTAAGGTACCGTTCAGAAGCTACCACAGCCACCCATTCTGAATGCAAAACTACTTACTCCGTCCTAACAGTGATATTTAGGCAAATCCTGAAGTTAATTAAGTGACAGATTAGAGATTTGACCATCCACATCAATTAGAGTCAGCAAAGTAAGCCAGTAGCTTTTGTAWGTGAAAAATGTAGCTTAAAAAGAAGAACTTTCTGTAAAAACGTCCAGGGCTTGAACATCACTGAACGGAACTGAAAAGCAGCTGAAGGATGAAGAGAGCACCTCCCACTCGAGTTAAATCCCACATTTYAAGACAAGCAGCTACAAAACATACCCCTTTAACAAAACAAAAACACAACTATGCCCATGAACAGCTCCCATCAAAATGGGATTAAAATGGGGCTCTYGATCTAAGCACATTTAGACGACAACCCTGAACCTCACCGAGCATCCACTGTGAGGGAAAATAATTATAATAATAAAAGAAAAAAGCTTAATTTAAGTATTAAAGGTGTCATGGGGTCAACAGATGCTGGTCATGGTCACGCAGGTTGTTCAGCAAGAGCAAACCCAAGCCGCTGGGGATGCCCGCCGCCGCCGAAGTCACTCCGGATCYGGTCCGGCGCTGAGGGGAGGCAGGCACGGGACACGCTGCTGGCGCTGCCAGCGCAGCCCCGGGCGCGAGGGCAGCGCGGGACGGGGAGGGCAGCGCGGCGGCCCCGCTGCTCCCCGCGCGGGGCCTCGGGCCCGGGCCGCCTTTACGGCCGTGGTTACGCTCGGGTTTAACAGCAGCGGCCCCGTGGGGCTGGAGGCGAGCGGAGCGGGGGCCTCCGGTG
>NW_020455832.1:3322810-3349236 GCF_003342845.1 Nothoprocta perdicaria | reverse complement strand
GGCCTCGGCCTCGCGGGGGGCGCCGAGCGGGGCCGGAGGGCGGGAAGGGCCCGCGGCGCCGCGGCCGGTCGGGGCAGGCGGCCGGTCTCGCCGGGGAAGGGAGGCYAGAAGGTCCCTAACGCCCCGGGTGATGCGCTGGCGGGATGTCTCTTGCAGGCGAGGATATTCCCGGTCTTTCCCGGGAGCGGCTCCGCATTCCCGGAGCAGGCTCAGCCAGAACAGCCGCGCCGCAGGGCGCAGCCTGGGGCGCCGCGGGGCTCGCGGCAGCGCGGCGGCCGGCGCAGGCTCCCCGGAGGTGCCGCACGGGCGGCCCGGCGCGGTCCCGGTGTGTACGGGGCTGTTCCGCAGGGCCTGCGGCCCGCTCCCCGTGGGGAGGCATCCGCCCCGCCGCGGGGCTGCGCCCTCCCGCAGGCCCCTTTCCTCGGCGGGTCTTGGGCGCTCAACCTGCTGCGCAGGTCTGCAGTATACTGAGCAGCTCGTTTGCGCGGCGTATTGGGCAACTAATCTCATTGAGCCCACGCTGGCATTCGTTCCTGTTCAGTTTAAAATGATGGGTTTTGGCACACTGGAGAGCATGAGACAATCTCATTATGTTGTCAGTCATTTTTGTTTTGGATCAGCAAATCATTAACAATTGTTTTCTTCTCATCCATATGTTCAGAGCTTTGGAATCCGATCGTTCCTTTCCTGATCCATCAGCGGCTGAAGCATTCCCGAAACGAAACCAGTTAAACGTAGGTGGTTAATTGTTGAATGAATTATTCCCAAAACACAGTGGAGTAATTGTGTTTTCACAAAACGTAGACGTGCTGGACACCTCACACATCTTCTGGATAGATGCATCTTTGCAGTTTCTGGGTTKTATTACAAATATTCATCCCACTTTCATTTTAAATAAACACTAAATGCCAAGCCATTCATGTTCTTTATTCTTCTTTTAAACTGAAATTGCTGATACTTCCCCTACTTCTTTTTCATAACTTAAGACTTAACCCCCTTTGGAAAGTGAATTAAAAATAAATAAATAAGACTTTATATGCAACCTACAGCTGAGGCTAAGTTGTTATAGGAGCAAGCTAAATTCCCCAGAATGAAAGTGCTGACAGACACTAAGCAACACAACTCCAAAACAAGGCTGCCAGCCAGAAAGATGAATTGCCGGCAGAGCCCTCCAAGAATTACCYTCCTTTTCCAAGCATGGGTTTTGGCGGCGCTGAACTGAGCCCTCCCTTCGGTTTTTAAAGGGACTCCTTCTCCACAAGCCCCAAGCAGCAACTGCCATGGGCTTGCACTCCTGTTCCATGGGAGAGAAGGGGAAGAGCTTCCCATGGCCCCGGGCTTGCTCCAAACCTGAGGGGAGGACAGAGCTGCTCTCCAGTACAACTTCAATTAAGAACTGAACATCCAGCAGAGAGATTCTCTTCAGTTAAGAACGAAACATCCCAACATSATGGAAACAGCTTCAAGAGCTGCAACAGCTGCAAACAGGCTCAAGAGCCAGGCTGGCTAAAGATACCTGGATGTTGGAGGATAGGCAGCTCAGTTGCCCATCTCCCATTTACTTCCACACAGCAGTTTCTCTGGTGGAAAAGAGCAGGAAGAAACAGGCACTTCAGAAGCTGTTTTGCCATACGAGACCCCAAACAGATTCAAATGTGGTTGATGTGGCGGGAGGATTCTCTTCTGTTTTTGTGACAAGGCTGCAAACCTGCGAAGCCGGCATCCTACCTCCATCCCTGGGAAATGCRGCGACAGAGAGGAGACACTGCAGAGCACATGTGCTCATCCCTGCTGAGCCACAGGCTCTTGCTGGTGGCCTTGGTGCTCATCCACCTCAGGGTGCCAGCCCTTCTCTTTCCAGTTGCTAAGCTGTTGTTACAAGGCAGCTAAAACCTATTAAATACTGTCTTAAAATTGTTTTTCCATGCAGGCACATCTGGCACAGGGATGTTATTTGRTCATTAGTGGGCAATGAGACCGAGACAGTTCTTCTACAAAATGTGGTCTGCACTCTGAGAGGATTGGAGACCTGCAGCCCTAAACATGTTCAGTTGTGTCTGTGCTGGTGTTCTCCACCTCCCCGCGCTGAAACGTTTGTGCCGCATAGCTGAGATTCTTGCATAATTTAGCAGAGAGACATCTCAGGTGTCTCCTACTGCAATTTGAAGCATTGAAGCTGCCTTCTCTTCCAGATTTTGGCACACAACTTGTATCACATTATGTTTACAGAACAGTTTGCCAGGCAGCCCTGCTAATTTAGGGAATTTCCTAGAGGAAAAAAAAAATCAAATATATAATTGAATGCCACCCCGATGTTAACAAGAACTGCTTTCAGACAAGTTTTTTATTTCCTTGATTTTAATCTGATGCAGGTATAATCAATATCATTTATTCCTCTGTCTCAAATTCCAGCCTTGTTGGTCCAAACCAACGAAGTCATGGACGTCTTTTCTTCTGATGCACTGCAAATGCTTGCTCGCCTTTTGTGTTGCTGCATCTTCATAGCATTTAAACACACAGACAGGCTTCTGGCTAGCTTGAAAAACTGGCTGAATAGAACCCTAACCAGCAAAAAATCCATTTCAATCACTGCATATTGAGGATACTGGAAAAATATGTAAAAATAGATTATCTTAAAATGATGATTAAATTGATATTTTATTTTGTTTTCTCACACTTTTCTTCTGATCATAATTGCAAATATCATAATTGAGACTATCTTCTGACATTCTTTGTCCGTCAAAACTCCATAGCATGAACTACATGAATTATTCAAATGATTTTATCAAAAGAACCTGCATATCCAAGTGTACACGTTAGTTGCCTAGTTTTTCCATTATAGATGCAACTTGGAGTTAAATCTGTCAGAGTTGGAGGCTCCAACTTTCTGACAGATGTGGTAGAAACCTGTCATGTTTGCACAGGGCATATGGAGTTTGAACACTTTAATATGAATAAGTATTAAACTATGTTAAACATTATCTCTCCTTGTCTTCATTTGACTTCCTATAGAAAAAAAAAAAGGTCTATGATATCTTTATGTCCACAAATAATATGTCTCTAAGTCCCTCTTCTCAGTGTTTTTAGCCACATATATTTGTAACTTTCTTCTTTCATCATATTTAAAGTATCTCATAACTACATCAGTTATCTGCATTCGTCTTTCAACTCTTTACTTTTTGCTGTTTGTAGATCTTTTTTATTTTTCTCTGACACGACCTTGCCAGTGTTCTAGCATATGAGTATTTCTATTCAAGATCAACTCCTGCCGAGGGACGCACCTAATACCGGCAGCCTTTCTCAGGTCTGACCCTTTTACTCTTCCAGATCGATTTCAGGTTTTTTCCTTCACCCAATACCTCTTTTCCTGCTCCTGTGTTAGAGTTTTCCTTATTGCAGACCACTTTGATATCCCTTCTACCTTTCGTAGTACCAACCTCTTATGAAGTAGAAACTAAAGGAATTTGATTACGCAGAAATACAACAATTTGCTCTTCTACCTATTCCGAATTTGAATCCTACCTTCTTGATTGGATTTGCAAATTCTGTTTTACTTTGAATTCTTTCCTGGATGTCTTCATTATGATCTCCCTTCCAAGGCTTTCCAGATAAATTGTTCTGTAGTTTGTACACTTTTTTTTTTTTATAACCTATTTTTCAAGATACTAATTTTTCAGATAAGCTTGCCCATTCATCAAGTTACCATCTAGTTTGCTGAATACTGGAATACATCTATTTATGTCCCTTTATCTAACTTGAGAGGTTCTGTTGCAGTCTTGCCTGGCCTGAAGCCTTCCTGTTCTCAACTGATATTTATGTTAATTATTAATGCTATTTCAGATGTTAACAGTGGCAGTTTTCTTCTGTCTGTCCAAGATGGTTTCTTTGGATGGTTTCTTATACAATTCCTCATTGTATGGCCAGTGTCTGGTCATCCCTTGTTTTTCACATTAGAATCTCACATATTAATTAATAAATTTAGATGTATTAATTCTGTTTTGCTGTTAAAACTTTCAACGATGATATCGAGAGATCAAACCTCTCAGAGTTTTGCTGCCACCTCCTGATCTCTGTCAAAAAATCCCAACTAGTGTCTTTTATATCTTTTTAATAGTCCTTAGCTAAGCCTTCTACCTCTACCATTGGCCAGTGCAGGATCAAAGTCAAATACATCCTTTTCACTTCTTAATATTCATATTGTATTTTAATGTAGTGCCTAATGCCTAGTGTGGAGAAAAATACACGTAGTTAAAGAGAATTCAAAATGAGTGGTGCCATTTCCAAAGAAATTACATATATTAACACTTGTGCGTTAATGCTCCTGTTTAATTTTCTTTAAAGAAAACCTGAGAATCTGTGGAGGAGTTGTGAAAGAATTAAAAACATGATGAATGAGGYTTAGGATGTTTCATCCCTAATGAGGTTTCTACATTGTTTTGCTGAACTCCTTGTTTGCTTCGCGAGATAGTTAAAATGTCACTGCTTTCTTTATCTTCACTTGCAGTTCCTGAAACTATTATTATTAATGAATTAGYATGTGGCCTCAAGCCAAGAATGTGCTGTTTCACAAGCGTGATCCTGCATGTGCATTTTATTCTTCTGCTCTCAGCATAAGGAGAGCTCCAATTTTCAGACTTCAACTTTAAAAGCTAGGAAGCTTGATCCATCAGTCACATGTGGATTTTTGAATGGCAGGTGGGAAAAGTAGGAAGGGGAATAAAATTTGTTTGGGTAAGTGGTTACCTTCTCATTTTCATTCACTCTCTGGCTGCCTGATTTAATTTCCCAGTGATTTCTTCCCTAAATCCTGCCCAAACCAGAACACCTGTACAAACCTGAGCAGAACCCACTGCTCCTTTCCCTCTGCGCAGTGACTAGCTATGGAATGGAAAACAGATCTCCCTTTGKCATTAGCTTAAATTATGATCATATACAGCTGACAGCACTGAAAGGAACCTTTGGGGAATGCATTTTAAAACAAGCAGCTGTTCAGGCACAGGCACACCACCAAGATAACAGGAAAATACAACTGTAATCTCACACAAACAGATCACCTAAACAAAGAACAGGGAGCCAAGCACATTATTTTTAACAGACTGGGACACAATTATGGCATGTTATGAGATTAAAACATCTCCAATAAATCAGTGATATTATGCTAGCAGGAAAATGGAAGAGCTGATGGTGATGCTAAGTGCCCCTAGCAAACAGCTCGTTCCGGAGGAAGGAGGTTTCTCCTCAGGGCCAATATGGCCTTCCCGCTTCCCAAGCGCTGCTGTGTGACTGTCTGCGGCTTGGGCAGGATCAGCAGGAAGATGGTAATCCAGGATGGGCAAAAGTTCATCAGCTCTTTGGTTGTCTCCGTCATTGAATGAAGTCACAGTAACCGTCAGGCCTGAGAGGTATCATTGCACTTGTGCATTTGGTAAATAGTGAGAGGTTAAATCTGTTTGTAGGCTGAAAAATGAGCACCTGTTACTGAAAAGGTGCTCTCCATCAATTCAACTGTTTTCAGTCATTATTCATCATTCTCATCTGCCAATTCATTAGATACCTACTGTTTGCCAGAGTGCTCTGACAAAACCTGAGGGCCATTTAATCCTCCAGGTATCCGGAAAGACATCAGAAATTAGTACCAATTCTCCTCCAAGATCTCACAAGGCCTACACCTYCCTCCTACACCTA
This sequence comes from Nothoprocta perdicaria, assembly GCF_003342845.1. NCBI lineage: Eukaryota > Metazoa > Chordata > Aves > Tinamiformes > Tinamidae > Nothoprocta > Nothoprocta perdicaria. Next base: position 3,343,551 of record NW_020455832.1, on the reverse strand, counting down.
CGGTAGTGTAGTCAAGCCTGCCATTAAGGCATGGACTGCGTCCAGGTGTGTTGCCCTGAGCCTGTACCCAAGGCCACCAGAGCAGGGGCTGCCACACGGCCGGCGTGAGGCGGCTGCCTCGGCACAGGCCTCTGCGCTCGCTCCGCAGGTCTGGATGGCTCAAGCGCAGGCAGACGCCTGGCACCGCTCCCAAAGCACAAACAGAGGCTCGGGAAGCCCAGGCTGCCGCAGAGCTAACAGCTAGGAAGAAGTRGATCACGAGTCTTGTGCATAAATCCACGGGCAAAGCTGATCTTCCCTCCCCTGTGAAGCAGATAAAGCATCTCAGGCTCCCACGCCTGAGCTCAGGCGCAAGCTCCAGCCTGTGAGAGGTCRCTGAGACAGGACAGGGCGAGAAGCCGCTGGAAATCCGCAGCAGTGGGGGCTGCAAGCCCGCCGGAGCGGGCGGACGGTAGATCCCGTCGCCTTCCTCGCGCGCCTTTCGTGCCAGCTCCTGAGAGCTCTTCTCCTTTTACGCCTCAGGGATTAGTCCCGTCTCAGCCTTCCCAAGAGAAGGGCAAGTGCTGCAGTCTGGAGCAGTAATTTTATCTGAGAGTGGTGGTTTCTCCAAGTCCCTGATTTTACCGCCCCGGCCCGGCTCCTCAGCTCTATTTTCAGTCAGACTCTCCAGGGTGGCTGCTGAGCAGCCCGGCCGCGCTCCGCTGCCGGCCACAAGCCAACCAATCTGGTGCTAAATCTCATTACCAATCTCTTATTTTCAGCTCAGTTAAACTCCGGCACCTTTGGGGTCTGCCAAAAGTGCTGCTCTGTGTTTATACAGCAACAGTCCCTTCTGCCTGGAAAGCACCTTTATCCCCATTTCACTCCTTGTAATTTTTATTTTCTCCATGTAGATGCACATATAAGGGAGGGGGCGGGAGGAAGGAACAGCTTCCCTGGGAGACAAACATCCATTTCTCTCCCTAAGCTGGAAACCTATTTAAATCAGCTTGCTGGGAATCAGCCCTTCAGCCGATTCCCAGCGCCAGCCCAAGRTGGGGCGAGCGGCTCCGCTGGGTTTAAAGGGCCCTCACGGCCTCTGACCCGAGGGGTGATGTTTCCCAGGCCAGACGGGCCCCTCAGGTGCCCGTGCCGAGCTGCGCTGCTCCCCACGGCCGCTCTGCAGCACGCGGGGGCTTCTCTCCTTCAGGGGGACGTGTTAGCCAAGCCACGCAGTCATCTCTGAAAGTAAAGTCAAGGGAAAATGTCAAGAAAATGCAAGCTTCTCTGTGGAAAAAAATAATGCTTTGAAAATGAGCAAGGGAGGCTTTGGTCAGATGCCTCTTACCAAATAGAGATCTACTTTCATTTGGCCAAACTGTAGATGTTTTTGTTAAATCTCTTGCTCCTGCCCAAGGGTTAAGAATGCCCCAGGCAGGACTGTGCCTTTGGCAGCTCCAGCCTTGTTGTTGGTGCATCGTTCCCACAGTTCGGATGCGGCTCCCGCTCGCTCACGGCTCCTGGCCCCTGCACGCACCCGCCTCACAAAGCAGCTACACATGCTGCGGTCCCGGATTACATGATGGAGACAGAATTTCCAATAATGGTTGTTTCCAGCTGCTCCAAGCTGAGCGGGAGCCAAGCAGAGAGCTGAGAGCAGGGACGCTTCCCTGCACTTTCAGTGACCTCCCTGCTGGCATCTAGGCAAAGCCAAGGAAGCAGCTATCTGATTCAGAGACAGACAGAAGGAGAGCCAGATCCAAGGCACTGCTGTGGAGGAACAGTAGAATGTATTGGATATAGGAATCTGTGGGATGAAAACTGGGACTGGAAGAGAAGGCAGAGATTCAGGATTGACAGGCAGGAATCCTTCTGAAGTCAGCAAGGGGAGAGTGAGTAACAGAGACTGAAGAATCTGAACCAGAGAATTAAGATGTTTGTGCACTAACAGAATGGGAGGAGTGAATGTAGGAAGGAGGAAACAATTTGCTGTAAAGCTGGGGCACAGGTGAAGAAACTGATAAAGAAGTTGCAATGAGAGGGAAGACGTACAGAGAATGTGGTCCCAAGAAAGAGGCTGGTGCTGAAACCAGTGGAGATGGGGAGCACTGGCAACTGTGGAGTGACCAGACTTAGTTGGGACTTGCATGTTAACCCATGCAGTCCAGGTAGCTCAGACTAATCTTCATTTCTTTTCTGTAGAGACAAGCTAGTTTTGTCACTATTTGGGTTCTCAACAATCTTTCAGTAGTTACTGCCATTTAATATCATCCAGATATCATCAGCATTTGGAATCAGTATTTGTAGAATCCTTCTCCTGGGTGCTCTCAGGGTGGGTYTGTGTCCCACAGACCCTTGGAAATATTTATGCATTTGCTGTAGATACTCCTCAAGGAAGGACGACTGAGGTCCTGAGCAGTGGAGCAGTGTCAGACGGTGTGAAGTCAACCACAATTTTCTTACTCTCTTCCATTTTCAGCACAGGGAATGTAACCACACTGATATTTCACCCTGGCAGGAAACTGGTCGGAATATCATTCACAAGTCCTTGTGCCAGGGACCCGGCTCGCGGGCTGCGCTGTTGCAGCCCAGGGGAGCTGGTTGGATCTGGAGTTGAATATCACCGCATATGTTTAAAGCACAGTTCCTGCCTATCTATCTCAGTTGCAGCTCTCTAAGTGTGTCTGCAAATCAAATCCTGGATTATCAAGTCAGGCACCCAGAATGAGGGATATAAAATTACAGCCTAACACAGTAAGTGTTGCAAGAACTCGCAGGCAGGAGCAGGGCAATCGCCTGTTCTCCAGGGACACCCTTTTGCTGTCTTAATTGTAAAACAACCCTGTTTCTTCATGCAGTCGCCTCTGACATTTACTATTCATTTTCCAGTCTCAGCAACAAGAGCAGCGAGGGTCTGGCAGACAACAGAATCTTTTGGTTCAGAAACTGATTCATACTGAGAGCAGAACTGGAAGACTAATGCACAATTTTGTAAGCTAAAACTATGTTAAAAGTTAAAAACAAAATTAGCTTCAGCTTTCCTGGCTTTAATGACTGCCTCTGTAACATCAATATTATTCTTTGAATATATATCTTTTTCTGAACACAAATACATATACATGCTCTACCAGTGTGTCGGTTCATGTTTTATTCTTCCCAGTGGCTGTTGAAACAAAATTACAGCAGGTAGGAAAAACAGGAAAGTTGTGCTAGTTCGGGCTGGTCTACGCAGGCAGCTGGAACCTGGGGACGTTCCCACTGCCATTCAGAGCAAGGAGCCCCAACAGAGGGGACTAAGAGGAGATCTTTTTTTCACAGAAACTACCAGAAACAGCTGTGTTGGGATAAGCAGAAGGCTGTTCTGCGACGAGGGTTATAGTCCCCCTGTATAAGGCTTCTGTGCCAAGGAAATACTCTTTGGTTTTATAAAAGTGGTTTAAAGACGGACTTCAGGTCAGGCAGATTTTTCTTCAACTGGATATCTCACGTGTAATTCCGGAAATGCCAGATGATGTTGCAGCAAATCTGAAGATGCCAGATGATGTTGCAGCAAATAACTGCGTGGTTCCAGTTACTGAACAAGATCAGAGAGAGCGAGAGGCTGGAACTGTCCGTTCCCGGGTGGTTTCCGAGCGCGTTTGACAGCACTTTGCACCAGGCAGCATCACGCACGGACACGACCCGCGGTGCGTTCCCATTAAGGCAGCACCTCAGCGAGCTCCTGCTTTCTGCATGAATCACATTATCGAGGAGACAAGTAAAATACAAAATCACCGGGGGAAAACTTGGGGACCGAGCATGCTGCTTACTGAACCTGTTTCTCCTCCTAGACATCAACAAAGGCTGATGTCTGGTGTCTGATTGTCTTCTATAGAAAAAAAATAAGATAAAAACAGCCTGTGTGTACTGTGTAAGGTGTTATTTTATTTTTTTCCTTCAGAATCAGCTTGGCAGAATTCCTTTAATGTGCAAACTGTGAACGTAAAAGAAATACCATTATGAGCCTTCCTAGCCTGAAGCTCCTCATCAAGTATTCCATGGCTGCAGATGCTGCAGTGAAGGTGTTGGGTGGGAGGGTTTTGTTGTGTTCCCTTAAGCCCTTTACTTGTTTTTGTACATGCCTATAAATATCTTACCCCTGAGAAAGGACATGAAAGCAATCAAATTGATGGTAATTAGATTCCCTTTTTTTTTTTTTTTTTTTCCAAATCCTGGAGTCACAACACATAAGTTTTAATTACCCAGTTTTGTTTCAGGAATAATAATTTCTTCTTCAGACATATATCAACATGATCAGAAATAGGTATAATTTTTTCTCGTGAATTTTTGATTTCCCCCAGCCAACTTTTAATAAATAGGGACACATTTATGCCTGAATCAAAGAGCTTTGCACCCTTGAGTAAAAGTTACAGTTCCTCTGTTGTGGGTCTCAGCGCTGTAAGTTTATCACATATTGTTCACAGAGATCCTCAAGATAGAGATCAAAAACTTTGAGACAGAGGGTGGTTCATTACAGTTAATTTTTAAACTTCTAAATCAAAGACAGACAACTTAACACCAGAGCAGTCATAGCCAATTGAGGTAGATGAATATATATATTTATCCTATCCCTCCACCCAGAGTGCAACAAAAGCTTTATTACTTGCTTTAAACTTCATTCAGGTAATATACCACCGAAGTCTTGTATTCAGACTTTAAGGAGGAGGTTCTAAAGCATCTTTACAAAATCCAAGAAGCTAAGTCCAAGCTGACAAGCAGGGGTATTTTGGGAGGGTGGCTTTCATTAAAGCAGAAGCTAATAATTATATATTGGGGCTACGAACAGCTACAGATTGTTTAAATGGAGTATTTTCAAACAGGTGATCCATTGCACCAGGGTTCACTGGTTCATTACCTTGGCTTTCAGACCTTCCTCTTGCTGTTCCATTTCTGTTCCCAGTGCAGCAATGTCATGGTTGCAAAACTGGAGAGTCCCTCTTGTGTTGAAGCCTTTGAAATAGGTGCGCAGAAGAGCAGGATTTTCCAGAGCCTTCTGAAGGAATCCTGAACRCTCTTAGCCTTTAACATGCTTGGATTAACCCAATGCCAATTTCCGGTGCATCCAAAATATTGTAAGACTTTCTAGTATCTGCTTTCTTTTTTTTTTTCATCCATTGCAGTTTCTTTTCTTTTTGTCATGTTCCTAAAATGTCAAGACTTATATGACTTATGTAAGGAAAGAAACCAAAATTGGTGGAATCACACCAAAAGGCTGCAGGAACTCAACTTATCACCAGATATCAGAAAATCAATGTGGAAAAACACCATCTGTGAACACACAAACTATTAAAAAAGGCTTCCCTCCCAACCTTGCCTGGATAGAAGGACATTACAGTGGGCAATCATAATACAGATGTATGGAGCATGCTACAGTGTGGCCAATTCTTTGTCCAATATAAAGCACTGTGGAAATTTCATTCCTTCTTCCAGACTTTCCACAGGTTTATGGAATCTGATTTGGACTTTGTGTATTTCCAGTCCAAACCATCAACTCAAGTACCTCATGCCTCCTAAACTGTAAAAAACTGTCCTGCGGTCATATGCTGTACCCATGTCTCTTCTGCACAAACTTTCATGTCTTTATTCTTATCAGGAATTAGTGGTATCCTCTGAGTATGGTCACTCTGTGACCATATATTGGCTAATATTATTACTTTAAACTTAATTTCTGCCATTCCCCATAAATATTCTAAAACTGCTTGCTTTCCTAAGATTTACAGTGTATTATGACAAGCAGCTTTTGGACCTCTTGAAGTGCAGTGTTTTGGATGTCATAAATCCTGAATATTCATAGCAATATTCACTGTCAGAGTTAAATGAGTAAAAATTCCAGACTGCCACAAATTATGGATTAGTCTGGAGAAAGACCTGCATCCTGGTGGTGTGGCCTTGGTGAACACCATAAAARTTACTCAGCTTTAAGTTGTTTTAGTTATGAGAGAATAAACTGCTGGATTCTGAGGACTCGCGGTTGTCATTCAGTGCAGATAATATTCACTTCATTTCTCCTCATTTTCTAAATTTGCAAATTATGTGAGATCAGATCCATAATTCTGCAAATGTTTTGACTAATATATGGATGATTTTGGAACTGCTGACTACCCTGTCACATATGTTTCTCTTTGGGAAAGCCTAGCATTAAAAAGTATTGAAAAGTATCTCAGTTCATATTTGAATTTTCAAGGCATTCTGCAACTATATCTCCTGCTTATGAAGAAAGAGCAGGAACACTGTAGTGGCTGTATTTAGATGCAAAGTCCAATTTTAATGCAAGACAAGTGACAATTGGGGGCATATCTCAAATTATTTATATATGGTAAGAGTTGGGAGGCCCAACCTTTCCACGGCTGAAAATGAGCTTGAACTGCACATTCTGCCTCTCTTAAGACTGTGTAAGTTTGACTGGGCTGTCAGTGGCCACTTAAATTTCACCCCTCGGCAAGGAAAACTCCCTGCTGTGTTATGTTGTGGCACAAGGGTTGTCACTGGCTCTGGCACAGCGGCACAGACCCATGCATCCATTTCTCACAAGCTGTGTCTCCTTTGCTCCACCCTGGTTTTGCACCAGCCCTGCTATTTTACTGTCTTCAGCTTCTTGCTTAGTCATCTTCTCTGGCCCATGCACCCTGCCTAGACAGCTTTAAGGTCCCTTTCTGAGCTGCTACCCAGTTTTTCCATCATCACTCTTACTCCCAGTACCCCATCCGTATCTCCCTCTGCATCCCCAGCTCCTTGTTGTCTTTGTCCAGTCAGTTCCAGTTTCTCCTGTGGCCTTTCTTGCATTTTTGTTTCCTACTTCCCCTTGCAAGCCAGCTTGCATGGACCACATCATGACTTGTATCCAAGACAGCTCTCCTCCCAAGGTCATTTGTCATATCATTGTACCTTTAACGAGCTCCTTTCTTTGGTCTCTGGCTTTCTGTCAGGTCTGTGAGACAAGTGCCCCTCTAACACTCAGCCCTTGACTCTCGTGCAGGATGTGTCCTTATCCATCGTCTTATCTCATCTTCTGTCCACCTGTTTCTTTCCATGACTCTCAGTCCTTGACCTTTTACGCCTGTTTTTTTCCTGTTCTCTCACCTCTCCTCCAGCCCGTCTCCCTCCCAGATGACTAGTTCTTCTGTATTGTTTGGTCTACGGGAGTTGAGGAGACACTCGCCAAGGAAAAGCACTTCGGTGAACCCCAGACAACAGCAGGCACTAAAGCCAGGCTCTTAGAAATACAAAGCTCTGGAGCCCAGTCAGATGCAGACAGATCTCCCTCCAGCCTGTAGCTCAGACAGATTGAAGCAGCTTTTCAGAGCGGTTAGTGCAGTCTTCCTGCCAAATTTCAAGCTGTTCCTCCAATGTATGAGGCTTTGGGGACTTTCTAAAGAAAGGTTCACTTTATATATATATATATATTTTTTTTATATATATATTTAAGGGAAACACGATAATTTTTTCTTATACCGTTGAAGCAGCAAAACCATTTTGGCTGAGTTTTCACACACGCACAGCCTGAGGCAGATCCTTGACACTTGCATACACCCACGCACCCAGCCCTAGGCAGCCACCTGCCATGGACRGGGTTATTGCTCCTCGTTCCACTTTCCCAATGTTACAAGCAAGGAAAACTGTGGCCTAATAGTAGGAATTAGCAGGCAGCATTTAACAGGTGAATTTTCCTATTCCCACCGCAAACCAACCCTCCACTGAAAAGCYGTTAAAAGATTCAACGAACTTCTTTGTCCTCTGCAGCAACTTTCCTTTTAGAAACTTCTGGCCTGCACTGGCTCATATAAAATAATGATTTGCGGAAGCAGAGGAAGTTAAAATCCCACCCATCCTTTTCTCTCCTAGCTTATTTATTTTCCATGTGAGATTAATGAGTTTCCTGCAACACGGCTAGATCTGCTAACACATTGTGCAGATAAGTTAATATTTATTTCCTTTTCAGACGACTAGCAGACACCTCCACATTCCCCATTTTTTAAAGGCAGAGATCAGTGTACAATACGTCAAATGATACTGGAATCAAACACCCTCACTTATAAAATGTTGTTTTTACTCTTTACCCTTCCACAGACTGGAAATCAGGCCGACCTGCACTGTTGAATGCCAACAGGGAAGCTCAACTAATTTGGATAAACTTATTTTATCAGCAGATACTTTGGAAATAACGTATATGTTTCTGTAAAAGCTTTTTTTAGCTTGGGGGGGCTCATCTGTGAGGCTTCTCAGCCAAACTGCTGCCACAGGAGCCTGTGTTTCTGTGCACTGCGAGCCCAGCGAAGGCAGGTTTCCTATGGATCTCCATCCCGTGTTCCCACAACACTCCCAATTCCTTCCTGCCTCCCAGTGCCGTGGCTCCTTCCGCTCTCCCATCCAGCCCTGGCGTGTCCCGTTTTGGGGGCGCGTGTRGCTCACGAAGCCGTGTCCAAAACTGGCCCGGGGACGAGCGGCGGCTGCTTTGCCCCCGCGCAGGCCCAGGGCTCAGTCTCTACAGAGCTACCCAGTTTCACAGAACTTGCAGCAGCTTCCTGCTCTTTGGAATTGCTCTGTCACACACCAGTAAGTTAAAACATTAGCTGTGGTGGGAGAGGAGAGGTGACGGAGAGACAGGGTGAACATAAACACCCCATTTCCCAGGGAAAACAGCTACAAAGGAGTTCCCCGTGGCAAGGGCATTGTGTAGAAGACTGTAACTAAGAAACTCTGCCTGTGACGTGAGTCAAGAGCTGCTGTACGTGGGTATTTATACTGTTATTTAACCTTTCCTTCTGCCAGTGTCAGCCCCAACGCATCTGTAACTGYTCCTTTCCATCTCTTTCTGGTTAAGTCTCCCTTAGCTACGCAGAGGAGAAAAATCCTTTCTTCTGACCAGGTTATTTCCAATTTTACATTTTAAAAAGTAAACTGGAAAACTGGGGTGAGAAAATTTGCAGCTGTCTAAGGCCCCTGATTTGCAAATTCCTTACTGCCACCAGTGGGACCCCGGAGTAATTCTGCCGGAGCCRGTGGAGCGGTGCCAGTGTAAACGGGAGAAGCCCCGTCCAGCCACGTGTGCAAATTCCAGCCCAGATTTACACACCTTCGGAAACCAGCGAGTCGAAAATTCATTCCCTCTTCACTTATCTGCCAACATCGAAGTGCTGTAATTCTTACTTTTACCATAATAAATAATGAAAAAGCTGTAACAGAGCACGGAAGGCTTTGATTAGGCGTTTGATATCAAGTACAAGAAAAACACTGAATTTTGTGCTCAGGAATTGGCAGGCAGGAGAAGCAGAAACGACCTGGTTCAAATATATCTGTAGCTTAAAAAAAAAAGGTCTTATTTCCTATGAATTTATAGGCAGTACAATAACAGCAGCACTTCAATAAGGGAGCTGTCACAGATACAGCTTGCAGCATATGCCATAGATGACTTTTCATCGCTGCCACAGATAAAAAAAAATAATAATGCTTTGACTCACTTCTCTAAGGCAACATTTCCCTTATTCAACACTCTAGATTGGGTTACAATGAATTTTTCAAGACACGCACTAGGTGCAATTGAGAATTTCAGAGCAAGTAACAGGCTGGAGGTGTTATGACTGCATAACGCTTGCCTGGTATTTTAGAAGTGTGTGTCTTGAAGGAGCGACTGCTGTTTTGAACAGTTTGACTAGTGAATGTTGCATTAATTAGCCTCACTGAGAGCATATTCAAAGGGCCGCCTGGATCTCTGCCCTTCTGCTCCATTACAAGCAATGGGAATTGGAGCAYTGGAGCTGCAGCACTTTGCACCTCTCTGCAAAGGAGCTCCCTCCTCTCCCAGAGAGAGCAGATGGACAGAGGTCGCAGAAGAAGGATGGCTAATTTCCTACTTGTGATTTGGAAAGAAAATGAAAACACAGATGACTACAGAAGGTCAGAAAGGACTAAAAGTCCTTCAGCATGTGCTGTGGGCCCCAGGAGGGGCCAGGCCAGCAGACCTGAGAGCTGCATGAAGTCAGGCTGGGGCTGGGAAAGATGAAAGCCCATAACGGCCTCCTCTTTTCTGCACTCATCGGAAGCATCTCATTGAGGATGGATGGATGGAGCAGTCAGGAATGTCACTACAAGAAAGCTAGAGGATAGCTGAGRGTTTCTCACTGAGAAAATAAGTATGTTTTTACCAAGGAATACAGCATGGAAATTCTGGAGGCTCATCAGTGTCATGGAGAGGAAGTTATAGGTTTTCCCATAATAAGCCAGTTTGACTTTTCATCCCACTCTTACCTGCTGTCTTTTTGGAAATAGATTCTCARGCATTTTAATTTTGAGAGTTGCGAATGAAAAGCAGCTTGACCTAGAAAGTCTGTATTTTGATTTTAATTTTTTTCTTAGCCAATGTTGATGCTTTTCAGTAGCCTGAAATTTTTGGTTAACAGTTCTTGAAACAGGTATCTCTCACACCGGAGTGCTGCAGCAACAAAACTGCAGAGCTTATGAGGAACAACATGGGGACATGGTTGGTAAAATATCAACTCCTTAGATCACCTGTTTGTGGGGTTCACAGTAAAAAGCTGCTTTAGACTCTACATCCTCTTTTCTGAAGAGCTTCTATCCTCTTCATATAATGCTAGTCAATCTTCTCTAACTTTTCTTTAAACGGGGAGCTTGCTTTGAGCACTACAGAAAGAACCCACATCTGGTTGCCAAGGCCACAGACATACATCATATATTTTAATGGGACTAGGTCTCCAACCATTGGATATTTTAGTGGGACTTCCTTCTATTTTGATCTAATCTAATTCTATCCCTTCTATTTTGATCTAATGCTCCCAGCTGTGGTCKCTCTCTGGGCTACTAATTTAGGTCCTGTTGTGTTTCCTCTCCTTCTAGCCTGGCACTCGCAGTGACCTGGCTCTGCAGGCAGAGATGGACATCGTTCCCTTCCATATCATTGTGCTACTGTCTTACTTTCATGAGAACCTCTGAACGTTTTTTTTCAGGTTGAGTGAGGAATTTAAGTGGTCTCCTGCTTCCTGAGCAAGAGCCTGAGCTTTGGGGCTGTTATGTGAAGGGAAGACACTCCCTGAATGCTTTGAAATGGAAGTGACTGCAGCTCCAGCTCCCTGGGCCCTCGGAGAGCTGCAGGCTGGATTTCTTACACGGATTCCTTACAGGCAAGTGAGAAAAGGAATTTTCAACGAAATATCATATTGCCAGACTGTATCTTATACTCAAYAGGCAAAAGTATCCATAGAGGTATAGAATGAAACTATGGCAGTGTGAAGACTGGCATATTTATAGCTGCAAGCAAGCAAGAGCTGAAGGAGGATTCGAGCTTGAAATACAAAGTTGATTTATCAGCCCCTGTGCCCTCAGCCCCCCTGGAATTGTTCCGTATTTACAGWCAGTTTCAGGCCATAAGAATAAACAAGAGCAAAGGAAAGCTAAGGTGGAAACGATGAAGTGGAAAGGACATTATCTTTGTACAGATGTGGCCATGAACACAGAAAAACATAACATTTCCTCTTCCTTTCAATTGTTGCTGCTTCAGAGATGTTGCTTTCAGCTGCYGAGGTACAACACTATTAAACAGATTTGAAATTGGGTAATTGCCACTGTCCCGTGAAGACCTTTCTCACTAGWTTCAAAGGTAAAAAACAAACTAAGGACTCACATTCTTCATGCGCCAACATTAGTCACGAGCTGACATTTGTCGTAAGCAGGCTGGAGCTCCACAGAAAATCATTCCAGCTTCACACTGGGCTCCAGGACTGTTTGTAATTGGCCAGGAATGAGCAGTCCTGGCAGGTTGTTGCTGAATCTGGATAGTTTTCAGAGGCCTCCTCCTCGGTGACGGGCGGGCCATGATACCATGACCATGACTTGGCAGACACATCCCCCTCTCTCTTTCCCTAATGGTTTCTCTCACCATCATCAAACCTTTGTCAGAAGCTGGCCACATCCTCAGAGCAACAAACTCCTGATTTAAGAAAAAAGGAAATGAAACACAAGTGGAAGTTACCCTTTTGTAAYGAAAACAAGAGTTTACACAACATAGGAGATAAGTGGGACTTTAGTAAGACATGGCCTGTATGCAGGTTCCTAGAAAACTGTATTTTGCTTCTGGTGTAATGTACATTTGTAGCCTAAACAGAGCTCTGAACAAAATGTGCTGGGCAGCTTTGCCGATGGGGAACCTGCTTTGTATGCTTAGAGAGAGAAATGATGATGATAATAATAACAACAACAACAATAATAACTCTTTCCCATTCCTAGCTGCTGTAATATTTTTTTCTGACTTAGGGAACCAAGAGAAAATAAGCTATGCAATTGCTATGAGCAAATGGTGACCACTTCCTCTTCCAAATCCTATTGCCATTTCTCCTTACTGCTGCTTTCCTTTCCTCGTGACAGCCCCTGATGGCACGTGTGCTTACCGTAACCCTAAATATCAGAAATGAAACAGCCCATCTCAAGGTTCACTTCCATACCAAGGTGATTTAGAGTTATTCCGAGATGAGACACAGTGAGACCCCACAAGAGACGAGGCCTCGTGACACAGACGCATTTGGTCCCAAGACAGGGAGAGGTTAATGGAGTCTGTGATCCAGGGAGGCCTGCAATGATCCTGGCTGCCCCGGTGCGGCCCGGCCTCCTCCCCAGGGGCAGCCACCCCGTCCACCAGTGCGGCTGACCAGCACGTCAGGGAATCCAGCAGCCAGCGCAGCCTCCGAGAGCAAGGGACATGGAGCAGACAGGGATTCAGGCCAGGGAGATGATGGGAAGTTTCATTCGCATGGGGTAGGGCCTGACAGGTCTGTGACAACGGCACGAAGGCGTAGCAYTGACTGCCAGTTACCTGCTGGTGACCTCGTGAAGAAAATTAATGTCTTTATGTGTGGGGAGCATGGGAAAAAATAGGTGTCTGGCAAGGGAGTGATGCCTTCCAGCTTCCACCTCTGCCCAGGAGGGCAGCTGAACTTTGTGCAAATTTTGATCCTTGCAACAGGCTGCAGCACCAAGGCGACAGGCCTGGCACCCGAAAGCCTGAGAAGCAGCCCCTTCCCCTTGGTTATGCCTCCCATGAGCAGAAATCTGTGTGAAGGTTCATGCTAAAGCTGCAGAACGCCCTGAGGGAGCCCAGGCGGGAGTGTCGAGCTCACGGTCCCGATGGCCAGCGCGTTTGCAGAGGGCAGGGGACGACGTAAAGTCTGACGCATTGTGGACATGTTGGGTTTACTATGCATGTCCAGACCAGTAGGGTTCATGAGGTAGCTGCTTGTCCTTCATTCCCTCTTTTCTGGTGTTATCTCTCAATCGTGCTTATAGACCTGTAGGCATGGCTCTAACAATAACATAGTTATTAAATTGGTCWTTGTGGTAGTTGCCTCTTGAGGGACCTGCCCCCGCTTTCACTGGTTGTAAGGTAGGTTATGTTCTTACAGCCATTCTTTTAACAGTTGAAGTGCGATTCCCTGCATCTGAGAAAGAAATGGGACATGCAGTTGGTCCTTGGATCAGTTCTACCGACAGATCTTTCTCCTCCCTATGCAGTTTATTGCATTGCATCCTTTGACTTGCCATTAGCTGCCACGATTAAGGACTTGAGGTGGTGCCACACTCTGAGCTCTCGGAGCAGGTTGGAGGGTATGTCTGAGGATGCCAGCTGGGTTGTTTGCTTTATTTGTTTAATGGGAGAAATAACAAATTCTGCTTGGACAGAACAWGAGAAGAGAAAATATGACAAGTGGAAAGTTTCAAATGCCCCCCAAAATGCTGGGACTGTGGAAAAAGACTGTCCTTTGAGCGATACACACAAGATACTGTAATCTGGATGTCTGCAGATATAAAGCCTAGCTTGTAGGTATCAGGCAGGGGAACAAAAGGATAACTGACCTAAGGACCAGATGGTTAAAAGACTTCAGCTACCTGAACGTGCAGGTAGGCATCAAAAGCGCCCATGAATCAGGGACCATGTTCATTAGGCAGGTTCCTGTTCCTTTAGCCAAAGGCACAGGCGATGAGCTGCAAAACATGCAGACTTAAAACGTGTTTGCCCTCACCCAGCAGCAGCAAGGAAGGGGTCGAACCCAGGAGGTGGGAAAGGTCACAGGCTGCAATGGAAGCTGTGGAGCATCTGAGGCTGCAGCCACCTCCTGCCCTAGCACCTGCCCGCAAAGCTGCTTTTCCTACACATTGTTAAATCAATCGTGTGATGCGGGAGGGCAGACCTCGGTCCACCGTGGACAATAATTTCACTTAGTATCTGGAGGCCTTTCTGCGGACGGCCTATTTRCAGGCGCTCATTTTGCGCCGCGCTCCTGGCCAGCCTCGCGTGCGCCTCCCGAGCCGAGCAGCGGCAGCTCTGCCCTCCAACGCCTCCCTTGCCTCTTCACGGGTGCCCGCGGGCACCTCACCGTCCGAGAGCCGTCCTACGCCGTGCAAACGGACCCTATTCTGCAGTGTTTCACCCCAAAGGGAGCGGCAGGTCCCGCGCGGGCGCCGGGCGCGGCCCGAGGGCGCCCTCTGCCGGCCGCGCGGCGGCGCTGCAGCCGGGCCGCGAATCCCCCGCTTCTGCCTGCCCGAACGCGTCCCAACGCGCCCAAACGCGCCCAAATGCACCCAAAGCGCATCTATTGGAAGCCTTTCCKCGCACAGGGCGAAACCTCACGCTTTCCGCTAGCAGAGGGCATTTAATTAAATGCTGGAGGCGGCAGAAACATATTGCAAGTGACAAAATCGGTGGTTTAATCTCCTTGCTTGATTGCAGATAAACTATAAATCAGATTGTCGCTCTTCTTAGCGAGGCAGAAATGACGGGGATGAGYGAGCTCCTAAAAATAACAAAACAGCAACAAAATCTCTGCTTTGTCTACAGCAAATGTAGCCCTGCAAGAAATCCCATCTGTGTTTCCGAATCCCTGAAGGTAATTTATAGCAGGCATCTCTGTATTTACTGTAAATGGACATATTTTTGTGTTGCAAAACATGTTGCAGTGATGAAAAACAAWCTACATACTCCCATCCAATTAACTCCTAGAGGTTTTCTGCCTGCCAAAGCTCTGCTACAGGGTGTCGTTTGCATCGGACTTCAAACCTGACTGTTTCTTAAACTGGGTTTTATTACACATATTGRCAGCTGTTCATATGGGAATCTGAGAGGGGAAGCTATCGAGCTGAGACTTTTATGATGAGATTATTTATTCTCATTGTCAGGCAAGATGCTGTGTGTCTAACAAGTAATGCCAGTGCTGCTGAAGGGCTTCTTCGTTATGGGCAGTGACGTGGGCTTTCTTGACAAACTTTTCACTATAACTACCGAACACCGTAGTTCTTGGCAGTGCGTGTTTAGGTAAGGTGCAAAATAAGCATGTTAATTAAAGTACCTAATTGAAATTGGAACGTGATTTGAGRTGATGAAGATGAGTTTTGATTTGATACAGAATGTCTGAGGGGAAGCCAAGGGAATGCAATAGTGGAGTTCAGTTTAYAGCAGCTGAGCAGCCCTGCTTCAAATTATGACTGGAAACAAACCATAAAACACAGATGARAATGTGGATGTGAATATCCCCAAAGTCCAGTGTGCAGTTTGGGTCCATTACAAAGAAAAGTTGGAAACTAGATTTGAATCTGAACTTTGCTGAAGTGTAGAAAGTCTCTAGTCAAATGTTATTCTGTAAAAGGTTAGAAAAAGGCAACACACACGAGTGAGGCGTTGAGACCCTCTTGTCTTATATTTGACTGAAAAGATAAAATATGTTCTTTTTTTTCTTCTAATATTTGTGCTTTTAATTGACTGAGAGCTTCTCTTGATGTCAAATGTTCTGCTGATATGGAAAATCCCCTTGGAGAGCTGCTATCTCCTTTGGCCCACAAATGCAGACAACCCCTGGCTTCTGTGAACACAGAAAATGTGGAGTCATTTTGCAGCTGATAATTTGGAGTCATTTTGCAACCGATAATGCCAAAAGAAAGGAGGGGGCCAGGGCAGGCAGGGCGGGCACAGAGGAGCCACAAAGCAGGGACTGTCACCGCTCGAGAGCTCAGCACGGAAGGAGCTTCGGGAATGCTCCGGGAGGAACCCGTCTGCTTCGCGGCCCGGCAGCGCCGCCGCAGCAGAGGCTCCCAGGGAGGCCACGCGAAGCAACGCGGGCACCACGGAGCGTCGCTGTCCTGCAGCACACGCTGCCCAGCTCAAGGGACGGTTGGTCACTGAGAGGCAAACTGTATAGGATTTTAACTATGGCTCCATTTTAGAGCTGTGTCTCTTCCACCTTGATCACTTTTGTAGAGAGCAGTGCCAAAGTTGAGCTCCTCCTGCACCAGTGCCCCATGTGTCTGGAAGCAGAACAAGATCAGGTTGTGTATTTCAGTATCTAAACAGGGAGTTCTGAAGCAGTCAAACATAAAGTTGTGGCTTGAGTAGATTTTTAAATGCCGCCTGTTTCCTGGTGAACAGGAATGAGGTATCAATAAGCAGCCGAGTTTTCGTTCTGGTTGCAAAGCATCCCATCCAGGTCCCAGAGGCTACAGTCATCACATCTGGCCTGTTTCACAAAATGAGTGTCTTGCTCAATTTCTGGAATGCAACTTTGTGAAAAGAGGRTAGATTTCCAGATAAATCAGCTTTGTGCCAGTCAGAAGTGCCAGTCTGCCAATCTAAGAATACACTGAGGCACGAGGTCACGGGATGGGTGAAACTGAGCCTTGTGCTGCTTTTCCATATATGCAAAAGACAGATACCAATGTGCTACCCAGCCAAGAGCACAATGTTGAGAGCATTTCACACAATGTGCAGGCAGCAGAAAATGTTGGATCCTGATTTGCTTTTCTGACATTTTAAGGCTATGGGTGATGTGAGGCATTCATTATTCCACAAGATATTTTTGCCATGAGATTTTTTTACAACATACACTTCATTCCTTTATTGTTTTCCTTTCTCTGCTTGGGTTACATGGTGAATTTCTTAGCTTTGTTGGTGCTTTTCAGAGAGTTTGCAGCAGCTTTTACATTGTGGAGAGCCACTGAGTGTGAGGAACTACTGCTGAAACTCTGGCATGATCAGTCTGCCACGGGGAAAGTTATTGAATTGTGAGTTGATGTCCAAGATGATTCAGCTGTCTTTCAGGCACTAGAGATGCCATCCTGTTATCATAGATGCGACAACTCCTGCTGTAAAGGCAGTGATGAACAACACCATGAGCAGGGCAGGAAGCTAAGAACTTTTGGAAGTCTTATGTTTGATCCTGRTGCCTGGCAGAAACAACAGACAGATTTGCCAGGGATGTTCTATTGAAAGTTTTCCTGTATAAAACAATTGTTAAAGTTTAAATGGACTTTTAAATATGTTTACATGCATATTAAATGCACCTTCCAGAGGATGTAGAATTTCACAAGTACACACTTGCTTACATGAAGACAGTGAGGAAAAGAATGATGAATGAAAAGGATCCGCATAACATTTTCAGAAAGGAAGGAAGGAAGGAAGGAAGGAAGGAAGGAAGGAAGGAAGGAAGGAAGGAAGGAAGGAAGGAAGGAAGGAAGGAAGGAAGGAAGGAAGGNAAGGAAGGAAGGAAGGAAGGAAGGAAGGAAGGAAGGAAGGAAGGAAGGAAGGAAGGAAGGAAGGAAGGAAGGAAGGAAGGAAGGAAGGAAGGAAGAAATTTCAGTAACTCCTCATGCATAAGTTTCTCCTTAGATCAACGCCAGTCCTTCATGGTGCAGGAGAGGAACAAAGCAGTACCAACTCTCCCTAGACCAGTGACATAATGAACCTGCTCAGGGAGCATTTTATAAATCAAACCTCAATTCTACTAAATGCTGAGGAAGTATCCAAGAGAGATTTTTTTTTCTCTTAGCTTTACTGTCATTCCTTCAATTTAGGCCTTCAATACTACCTTGGAACAAGCAACTTGTGGGGAATGCCACATGAAGAATGAAAGAGGCTTATGCCTATAATCTCTCTGCACATTTTCACGGTGCTCCTGGGAAGCAGAGATAACAGCGGCCGCGCGAGGCTGGCGCAGGAGGCCAAGGGCTCCCTCGGTGCCTGCTGCAGCCGGGGGTTGCCCAGCTCCACACGGCGCCAACACCGCGGCCGCGCTCGGGCTCCCTCTCATAAATCAGCTGGAYTTTTGAGGCTGAAGCAGCGAGGAGAGCTCTGTCCTTCTGCTTCAAGTCCCGCTGCTTTCCAGAGACAGGGAGTAAATTGTAAAGCACAATGCTGGCTTCCGCGGGCCCAGACAAAGGCGCAGGGAACAATAGGCTGGGATCTGCTCTGTGCTCCCGGCCAGGAGGAGAGCGGGGGGGCTCGGGGCCATGCGGCGCTGCTTGGCACGAGGCAGGGTTGCTCCAGAACAGAAACAGACTCTGGCAGAGTCTGCTTGAATCAGCTTCTATTGAGGTAAAAAGGTAAAAATTGAGGTAAAAATGAGTGGACAGTGAGGCGGATTGAGAACTGTCTGGATGGCAGAGCTCAGAGGGTGGTTATAAATGAGGCCAMGTCTAGCTGGAGGCCTGTGGCCAGTGGTTTCCCCCAGGTATCAGTACTGGGTCCAGTGCTGATTGACTTGTTCATCAATGACTTGTACAAGGGCACAGAGTCACCCTGAGCAAGTCTGYGGACGATCCCAAKCTGGGTGGAGGGGCCGACACTCCAGAGGGCTCTGCTGCCATCCAGAGGGACCTGGACAGGCTGGAGAGTTGGGCAGAGAGGAACCTCATGAAGTTCAATAAGGACAAGTGTAGGGTCCTGCACCTGGGGAGGAATAACCCCAGRCACCAGGACAGATTAGAAGTTGACCTGCTGGAGAGCAGCTCCACGGAGAAGGACCTGGGAGTCCTGGTTCACACTAAGTTAACCATGAGCCAGCAGTGCCCGGAGYGGCCAAGAAGGCCAATGGGATCCTGGCTGCACCAGGAGGATGTTGCCAGCAGGTCAAGGGAGGCGATTCTGCCCCTCTCCTCAGCTCTGGTGAGGCCGCACCTGGAGTATTGGGGGCAGTTCTGGGCTCCCCAGTACAAGAACAATGTGGAGCTTCTCGAGAGGGTCCAGCAGTGAGCAACCAAGATGATGAAGGGACTGGAGCATCTCTCATATGAGGAAAGACTGAGTGAGTTGGGCCTGTTTAGCCTGGAGAAGAGAAGGTTGAGAGGGGATCTGACCAATATGTATAAGTACCTGAGGGGAGAATATAGGGAGGATGGGGCCAGCGTCTTTTCAGTGGTGGCCAGTGGTAGAACAAGGCACATTGTGTATATATTGAAACACAGGAAGTTCCATCTCCATGTGAGGAAGAACTTTTTCACTGTTAGGGTGACAGAGCCCTGGAACAGGCTGCCCAGGGAGTTTGTGGAGTCTCCTTCTCTGGAGATCTTGCAAACCCGCCTGGATGCCGCCCTGTGCCCTGTGCTCTGGGTGTCCCTGCTGGAGCAGGGGGTTGGACTAGATGATCTCTAGAGGTCCCTTCCAACCTCAACCGTTCTGTGATTCTGTGAAAAAGCAGGGTGAAGCATAGGAAAAAGTCATGTTTTATTCAAGATTCTACAGCCATGTTGCTAAGGACTGAAAAAGATGCGGATAGAACACTTTGCAATGCTTTCTTTAAAGCAACTAATGGTTTCAACTCCCTTTAAATACAATCCTGACCTGAACTGTAACAGCTTCAAGTCCTAACTTTATTAAACCTTTGGATTATTTGGGGATTGAGAAGGTAGATTTTAGTTTCTGAGTTAAAATTCCTACGAACTTGGCTCTGAAAATTATGTATTCCATTTCCTTTCCTTGTTCAGTACAAGTTTCAGTCTTTTGGCAATTGTGAACATTRCAAACTTATTTTTCTGTTATGAGAGCTACACTTCTCATTTACTACATGAATCTAGGAGCTGAGGCTTTAAGCAAACCACTAAATACCATGGGACTTATTATAAAATTATGAGCCAACTATGTGCAGCCCTAGTCATTGTTTTCTGTATTTTCATCATGGTCCCTCCTATTGTGCCCTCTCTGTGATGACTGAAATGAATCATCCAGGTCTATAGCTCATGTTAGGATGCCTGCAAAGCCTCCTTGCCATTGTTTGTGCCAAATTAAAAACAGCTGTCAAGAATAATTGTGAAATGGCATAAAAACATTATCTTTTACTGATGAGGATTTTATTTTATTGGGATAATTTATTCTTTGTGTTAGGTACTGAATTTATATGTTTTCAGTTTATAAAAATTAAAAAGCAAGGTAATTTTGGCATCTGACATTCTCCTATCAGAAAAATTCTTCTATACCTCTCACAAAGTTCTCCTTTTCCAACATTAGTTTTACTCAGTTCTCTTTATCCTTTCCATGGATGTTTGTTTCCCTCTTTACTTTCCAGTAAAGCTCCAGTTGTATCAATTATTCTGTTTCTACATCCTCTCTTCAACCTCCGGGTAAGTGTTCACAATTTGTCATTACAGTTTTGGCTTTCCACACTCTAAAGCGAGCTCCCCACATATTCAAGACACCTTCTCTTCCTCGCCACGTTGGATAGATCCCCCAAGGATGCTGCCTCTTGCTGGCTCGATGCTCCCACACTCCTGCTCCAGCCGAGCTCTCCGAGCAGCGAGGCCGTATCCTGCTCCAGGACACGATGGGTCCTGGATCTGCTCTGTCCAGAGCCCAGTGTCATCTTGAAGCCAACCTTGGGACACACATGGAGCTGCCCACCATAGCAGCGCCATCACCACTCCTTGGAAAGTGAGTGATGACACTGGTGGTGGCAAAAAAAAAA
>NW_020455832.1:3311905-3322160 GCF_003342845.1 Nothoprocta perdicaria | reverse complement strand
ACCGGCCTCCACAGCTGCGGGAAGAGGCCGCTACTGCCCTATCTGCATTCAGCTGTCCTTCCCAAAGGTTTCCTTGAGGATTTTGGACCGAATCCACACCACACGCAGCCCCCGTGACAGGAAAGCACTGGCTGGCTGGAAGCAGGCAGGAGACAGGAGCAAGACTGCTGTCTGTAGGACTGTGCTGCGTCCGCTGGTGCTCTAGCCCAAATAGAAGGTGTTTGAGRCCCCTGTAAAACATCTGGCAGTGTTTTCTCACCAAATAATATAATATCTCCCCAAATAATCAAATGCATAAGTTATTCAAAACAAAACTTTTCATGCAAGGCCTTAGTGGAACACACTAGACGTAAGGCCATGGAAATAACTTCATACTGCTGTTGATGTTGACTTCTTCAACACCTGAAACTATAAAAAATACACGGGCAACATTTGAGTTAAGAGGGTCATCTTAATGTCCGAGAACAGAGCTTTGTTCCAGGTACACCAGTGTCATGAGGCACAGTGTTTTACTAAAGCTGAAAAAAGGTTTTTATTATTTATTAATTTATTAATAAATTGCATAGGTATCTAAGCTCTTGAAGGTGCACTTCATTATCAGGCTCTTTGTAAGTAAGCACTGTCTTTTTAAACAAACCCATCCCAGMTAAAATTCATGTTTCAGACAGGCAGTATTTGCAACCAAGGAACTATATGCAGGGGTGCAGCTACTGAAAAAATAACTGGTCCAAAATGACACGATAACACAGCATTTTGTTGTTTCCCTTTACCTTTTAATGGCTGCTGGCTTTCAGAATTTGCACACTGGTCTTTTGAAGACAAAAAGTAGAGCTCCTATAGTGCAGCTTTGCCCACTTTGGCTTTTCTTGGGCCAGATTATCCCATTTAGTACTTTTTTTAACCTTTAAAGAGAGAGAATTCTTTTCCTGCTCAGTCCCATGATGACATAGGAGGGAGGGAATAAAAATACAAAAGTGTACCCCTTCGCTTGCTGCTTTTACAAGAGAGCCGCTCAATTCAGATCAAGGTAGGCAGTTTTGTCCTTTTGCGTTTTCCATCTTGTTTGATGGAGGTTGGTACCAGGTATTCCCGTGCTCCACATTYTTTCCCTACACCGCCAACAGTCTGCCTTTCCCTCTATTTTTTCTGCTCACTAATAGAAGAAAAAATAGATTTTTCTATGGTTTGAAGAAGGCAGGTTGTCACCAAGATCTTCCTATCAGATAATAAAAATAGAAACCCATAGGCAATCATCAAGACTTAAGCAARTTTAATAAAAAATAAGAAAGTGTCCTCTTTCAGAAACTGTTTGCATTTGCTTAATATGGAGAGCATGAAAACCAATTGTTCCCTAAAATGTTATAAAATTCCGTGAAGAAATTTTTGGTACCAGAGATTTCACAGCATGCAAACATTTAATTGCCTCTTCTCCCTCTCTGTTGGTGAAGGCATCTGCAATACTTATCTCTAGTGCACTTTACTGGAGGATATCTTTATAAAATAGAGCATGATYACAAAGAAAACTGTGGAGTGCATAAAAAGTTGCATTAACGCATCATAAAAGTAGCTTACTGTGAATATGCTCCAGCCCTGTCTTAGCATGCTACCTTGCCATATAGCTTTGAAGGTCTATATAAGTGACCTACAATAGCTTCCTCA
Organism: Nothoprocta perdicaria; assembly: GCF_003342845.1. Lineage (NCBI taxonomy): Eukaryota > Metazoa > Chordata > Aves > Tinamiformes > Tinamidae > Nothoprocta > Nothoprocta perdicaria. The sequence continues at coordinate 3,320,501 of NW_020455832.1, read as the reverse complement.
ACGAGCTCATTGAGCTGCAAGCACCAGCATTTTACTACTTTTCTCTCTTTCTGAATTCAGGAAATAGTTTTTACTCAGACCAGGTACAGTCATTTTTAGAACAAGCTCAAGTCACTCAGATATTATCGCTATGCTAGTGATACTATTGCAGAAAATTACAKATGATAACTGCATTTTCTGGGACAAGGATTGTCACATTAACAAACAGATAAGAAACTTMTGTTTTTTAATCTTCCCAGCAGATCAGGAAGATGAAAAGGAACAGTTTATCCATCTTTATTGTATAACTAGTAAATCCTCACCTGACATTAATAAAAATGAAGCAAGGTCAACAACAAAACACGGTCATCTCTTAAACCTAAAATCTCATCTTTTTAGAATGAGTTTTTCTTAGTATGCAACTTTCTCAGATCAAATATCCATTCCTTTCTCTACTGTGGGATTTTCTTCCCCCGTGCAGCCATAATTTTTGGTGGCAATAACAAACTGAGTGAACTCTGTTTATCTTCGCAAGCAGTGTCATGCTACAAGAAGGCCAGGCACTGTAAACTTACTGGAAATTATCTCTGATCCTCCAAGTGGCAGAAGAGCAGCTTTCTGGCCAGCAGCTTATGATAACTAAGAAGATGGTAAGCAATGGGCTAGAAAATGAGATACGTGCAGGAAGAAGTGAGGTAACAGGTGGCAAAAGCTACTGCAGCAGGCGAAGGAGAGGGTGTGAGGGTGCAATGAAAGGCAGGCAGCACACAGTCGAGTGCAGGTTCTTAATGACCCATCTATGGACAGGCAGTATTGAAACATTAGACAGGRACAATAGATGTTTCACTAAGAACAGCCTATCCTTCATATATATTTATATGTATATAAAACTATCATATTTTATATTTTATGTATGTTTCTGTTATTGTGCTATGTAGCATATTTATGTCTACATAAATACACACATATTTACTTATATAAATACTGCTGTCAGGCATCAGCTGTTCTGTATCAAAGATGTGTGGAAGAGCTCCCTCCGCGCATCTCACTCCAGCTCTCGACTTGCTGCACTATTTGACACCATTAGCCCAAAGCCAGAGCTAAGCAACCTGTTGCTGTGGTACATGGTCAGATGTGGACCAAAATCTAGATTCCCAACTGTATTTTAACAAAAAACCTTGATGTTTAGAAATCCCTTTGAGGATTTTGGTGCAAATACCTGGTAGTCTTCAATTGCAGAAAAATCTGTGTGTAACTGGCAGTTAAAGAAACAACAAAAGTCCACAAACCCCCAAAACTCCCACAGCTGCTACACTAACATTGACCACTAAGAAATCCAACAGAAAACAGAGCAACAACCTGGTCTTTGAAGAGAAGGTATCYGAACAAGCCAACAAGACAATTAATTAGCCATTATTATTAAAACAGCTTTGTTCTGTGACCATCTTCTGTAGGATGCAGTCAGTTCCCAAACACCTCTGCATACAGACTTGGAGAAAGCAGCCCTGGAAAGTGATGGCAGAGATACTGTGTTATGAGGGAAGAAATGACTCATAGTTCAAGTACCAACATGATGCTGCATGCGGCAATGTGATTAATAGCAAAAAAGTGCATCTGCTCAGTTACTTCTATCACTTCCAAAACACGCAGGTTGCAAATGCCTAATCCAGGTAACTTATGGCAAGTGCCAAGTGCCACATGAAATGCTGGGAAGCAGAGCAGTCAGAGCACTGAGCTAGGCCTGAAACCCAAGCCTGCATTCCCAGATCTGCTCTGATTTTGGGTAGGTTGCAACAGGGCATCACGGTCTGTCAAGTGTGATGAAGGTAACATTGTCTGTAAGGGGCTTGGCTGACTGGAAGCACTATTCTTGTTTATTTTGCATATGCTTGGCAGCACATGAATRCTGTTTTTTAATAAACAGAATGGCATGAAACCTTTTTTGTTGTTGTTGTTTTTCTCCTCCTTCCTTTCAGTTAAACTGCTCTCATTGGGGAAGCTTCTTCAGGACATTCTGAAGAAAACCTGGGAATTTGCATGCACGGCAGGAATGTGTAGGCAATGTGCCAAAGTAAAATGCCATGGGAGGACCCRATACATCATTTAAACACAAAAGTAGGTCAATGACAGCAGCACAGTGCAGTRTCTCTGGGTCATACAATCAATATTTGTTGCAAGACATTTGAACGAGCAAGTGAATTCACAAAACTTCTACTAAGGCTGAAGGACCCCCCCGCCAGGACGAAGGAACCATTCCCTTCATGTTAGCCAACAGTTCTTGCTGAAGGACCAATACAATAAAAAGGACCTTGGCTTTGTTAACAGCACCAAGTGATCCCACTTCTTTTTGTAAAATAAACAGCACAAATCTYTATTTAACAAGATTTGTAAATAAACAACTGCATAAAGGAATTTCCAAAAAATTCCTCCTCCGATTTTGTTTTTAAAACATACTATTCTTAAAATGATTCAACTCTAAATGCTAATCACATAAAAAAAGACATTATGGGAGTCTTTAATTACTGCATAGATTTTTCCATGCAAGCCAGACGGCTATGCAAGGACCTGTGCAGCTTTTCCTTCCTGCTGACCTTTCCAAAATGCTGTAACACAAAAGGGTTTCTTCCGTCTTACCTCTTCCAGAATTGTATTTTTGTAAAATCAAACTGCAACACCTAACTACTTTTCACTCAAATCCTATAAGCTAGAGCTATGAATGACCAAATGACAGATGGATCCCTCTTCTGCAATCTGAACCTCTCCGTCTTACTATATTAATAAGCAACATGGAATCTCTGCCACCTGCACACATGTGGTTTTAGTAAAGGCAGATACTGAATGAAACTTTATCTTTTGAGAAACAACTGAGAAGACAACAATTAAGGATCACTCTGGGGTAACTGAAATTAAACACAGGCTTATAAAACAGTGAGGGGAAAAAAATGAAACAGCCCATTCCTGGTTTAAAGAACGGGTAGATGAGTCACCTGGGAAGCAGCCACAGTGCCTGCCCCTACCTGCAAAATAACCAGCAATTACTGACAAAGCAATTGGAACATAGACTGAACCAAAGGCTAATTTTCCTTCCTCTAATCAGAAGATCAAAAACAAAGCAGGAACTATATTTATACTTAAATGCACACACTTAAGCTAAATGAACTCTCTCATTTTAGGAAAATTTACATCATATATCTCATAAAAAAGCATAAAAATAAAAGCACTTATTGACACCTCCTCTTTACTCATTACTGAAAAAAGTGAAACAGAATCCTGGTTTTGTTCTATTCCCTGGAGAGAAAAAGAAACCCCTATTAAAAGAAGAAAAAAAAAAAGCCAATAACCAAAACCAAACAAAAAACCCTGCCCCCAAACCATTGCATCTGCCCCAGACATAAACACCCRGGACTCCCAGGAGTCCAGGATGTATCCAGGATGTCCTTCAAGCTAGGGATAACTTCAGCAATTTCCATGAGCCCCAGCTTCTATCACTTTTTTTTTTTTTATTTCTTTTTTTTCTTTCTTTCCCCCCTAAGAAGTAGAACCTTCTACAGAATATTAGACATSTGGTAAGAGGGTCTTCTGAACAGGACTCATCTCTATGAAGAATTAATTATGGACAGATGATCCTTTTACTAACAGCCTTTTGAATGTTCTTGTTCCAGAATAAGAGTGTCTTGTTCCCACTCAGCTTAATCCATTGCATTCATCTGGCATAAAACACACTTGTACTACAACAAGGGCTAGATGRAACTGAGCGATTTCATTCTGAAAGTGTAACCTATGCCCTAGTCATCTGGGTTTAGATTACATGATGCTTCATCAGCTGAATGGACAGTCCTTCGGGTGTCTGAAATTCTACCTAGTCTGAGCAAACAAGTCCCTTGCATTTGCCAAGTGAGGAGACTAAAACTCTGACATTCCCATCTAAATTCTTTAAGAGTCCAATCTGGCACATGTGCTGAGTGCCCCCACTGCACTGACAGCATTTGTGTTTTGAAAAGTTCTTCACAAAGCAATCGTTTCCTGATTCTTTTCCTTGGGAGCTGCTTGGAATRGGAAGATTCTTCTTCTTGGCTCAACAATGATACGTGAGGTTTTGAGGGGTTCTGGGTTTACAAGGATTCCAAGCAGCAGCYCTCCCCTCACTCACAGGGCCCAGCTCCCTTTGCACCCTGTGCTCCTGGRAACAGGGCTCTCTGCAGCCCCTTCTGATGAAGCTCACCACAGTGTAGCCAGAAATGCCAGTTTTTGGGGCTAGAAAAAGTCCAGAAACAGAAACCAGAGAGCAGGTCACCTCTGGTAGCTTACGTAATTCAGGGAGGTGGATGAGTCCCCACTTCTGATGAGCCTCAGGTGATTTTGGGAATTCGGTTGGTTAGCAGGAGCTGCAGGCAGTGGCTCAATAGAAATGCACTTGAAGCAGAAACAGATATTAGGTTACTTGCCTTGGTTCCTATCGCACCCCTTCGCGCTCTCCTCTTCCCAAAYGCAGGCTCCAGATCCATGCTCCCCCCTAGCTCCCCACTCCACAGCTYGGGACCCATCTTATGCCCCCCCACCCATTACTGGACGTTGATTAGTAAAAACGGTGCAGGGAGGTCCCTGATCTAARGAGCAGGCACCTCGACATGGTTACCCCACGCGCCTGCTTGCACGCAGGAACTTACCCCATCATCACCTCGCTCCCAACACGCCATCAAAGTCRGGTTATCTTTAACAACCACCACCTAAGTCCATCATGCTGAAAGGTTACTTGGCAAGAACCAGCACTGGCRTGTTTTGAAAAGCCTGTTGATCACTGGAATACAAGTGCTCAGCACACATCTGAGTGGCACCACTGTAATAGCGAGGAACCACCGCTTTGGTGTGACGTGTGACACTTAAGAGATGTCAGTGCTGTGAAACCACAGGCAGGTGCCACGCTGTTACTGCAGGAAATGGGCCTGGTGCTCTGGGTGCCTCTCACCAGGGCCAGGGCTGAGACCAGTACAGGCACTTTGGAACCTCATAAGTCTTCAAAAAAACTCTTGAAAAAGCTACAAGATGCCCAACACAATCGCTTTGGTAACATCAGTCTTATAATTGGGGCTTCTGGACTGAAGTAACTAGTGGATCTAACCCCATGAGCCATATACCAAAATCAATATAGAAGATCTAGTCAGAAATAAATATGACACTTTAAATTTAAAACCTATTTCAGATGATCTTTCCTTTGTAGGCCAGCCCCACAGAGTCATTGTTTTCTCCAGATTATCACTTCTGCTCTATCAATGCCTGTGTATTAATTTTAGTCTGTGTATCTTCTRAACAAATTGAAGCTGCTCAAGAAAGCTGTTTATGTGAGAATTTACATTGCCTGGGAAAAAACCAAAAGCTGTGCACTGTAAAGAGATTACCAATTGAACAATCATACAGTAAGTTAATTTGCCTCGAGACAGAATATAATAGCAATAATTTTTGTTTTTTGGGGGGAGGGGGGGAGGTAACTCTGTAGATGCTCTTACCCCCAAGTGCCACACTCGGGGGCTATTCTCCAAAAAGCAAGCCCTAAAGGTATCGTGTGTTGCTGTCCATTTCTGAATCTGTTTAAGCAAAAATCTTACAGACTGTGATTACTGAATGCAGTTCTGACAACACTTTTTATTTGATAGGTGGGAGGCCTTATAGGCACTAGACAACAGTCATTTTCCCCCATGTTTTTGCAACTTAAAAAGATAAAATATCTGAAGTCTAGTTTTGCTATTGTATTAGCTTGATTCAGATRCAATAACAGTTCTGAAGTAGACTTCAACTTAAAAAGCTTCTTTTAATTCTACTTTAACTACCTAAATAGAGCAAGAGGAGACACTGTTAATAACATATGATTATTCTAAGACAAACCTGTAATTATTAACTTACAGAGGTGGACAGTATAAGAATAAAACTATACTGTGAGCTTTTTCAGTAAGACAATTTAAAGCTCCCTTTCAGTAAGATGAAGCATCTTACATATTTATATCTGAAACAAAGTCATTGCTATTTAGATAAGTCTTCCTAAGACTTCACATTTGAATAGTAATTAGTCATGASTACTATCAGACTGAGCGAGAATACCTTGATATATCCAGCCAATGCACCTTTTTGGCCACAAAAGAATATTAATATTTTTGCTTTTGTTTTTACTTCTATGMAAGAAGTGTCATGAATACAGCAAGGCTGCAACACCAGCAGTAACCCTGGGCTCATCTTGTTTTATCACTCCCACATCAGYGGAGGCAAGGCAGGGAAAATGCTACGCTGGAAAGTTGTCGATTAGCCCAGTCACAGACATCCCTTATGGAAGTTTATTCCAAAGATCTACACGCCAATCAGAAGAAAGTAAAATTTGCTTCATATAATTAGTGAAGAGCTATCGTTCACACAAACCTTTCACACACACATACTCCTTAAACTGCGTCTCTCTAAAGGCGCAAGTGTAAGAAGATCAAATCCACCCTTCTTTATTAGCTAATAGGTATGAAATAAAGATTTAGGACTCAGTCAAATCTTATGTTAAATTTCCTTGAAAAAAAAGTTACTGCTATAGTACCTGAAGAAAACTGAGCAAAATSTATGTCAACACAGAGAGGTTAAGTGCTAGAAATAGAAAACAAGATTAAACTGAGATTTCTGCCATGCTGTTACCTCCTCCCCAATCTCTAAACTGGATTCTATTTTAACCACACCTACAAGAACACCTGTCAGCTGCAGAACCCCTTCTAATCTCATTTTCTACTTTAGTTTGTATTTCTTTTCTTCTCAATTCCAGCTTCTTTATTATTCTTTACAATCTTATTACAAATATTTAGAACATCAGTCCTAGAAAAAGTGCCCTAGAAATAAGGCTCCTAGCAGTTTTATTATTGGCTTTTGGCTAAAATTATCTTCTCTGGCTTTACATTTAACACTTAGTATTTTGATTAAACCTTATTTTTTTTAAGAAGTTCTAGAGCTACTGAAAAATTCATAGTCATCTTTTGATCATCTGTAAGTGGGTTAATTTGTCCCAGCTTACACCATATAGATGCCTACAGCATTGCACCCTGGAAGTGGAAAGCACCCACTTAGACCAAAACCCCCTTTTCATCAGACCATAAAGGCAGCTTCCGAACACACTTTCAAAGGACAAATAAATCTAAAGGAGTCTCATGATAAATGAGCCATACAGAGTCTCATATTGTAAGATGCCATGCCCTGTGATACTTTCTCACCTTATCACTCCATTATTACAGCTGATTAAGTGTTAACTGTAAACAGGAGCTTGTCTCCTATCAAGAGGAGCTTGTGCCTATCAAGAGGAAAAGACGCTCCCGAGGGAAGGGGATAAMTAGTTCTTTTTGATGCAGCTCCTCACGGTTAAAAATAAATAGCAATATTTTACAGTGAAAACAAGTAGGATGTGATCTACATGTATTTTACAGTGGGTTTCTTTCTAAACAGGTAAGACTTCAAAGAGGAGAAGTAAATACATCTTTAGTAAAGAAGCAACTGGAAAAAAATAAAAGCATTCTCTCCACATTTAAAATATTATTCAGTCAAACTGGAATCCAATGTCACCATTCAAAGTCTGATTTGTAAACCAAAAGTGTTTTACCCTCATCTTCAGAACAGCTGTAAAACATCAGCACATCAAAATGGGACARCCTCAGATCTACCTCACCTACCTACGTATTTGCAGGATAGTTTTGTGGTGATTTAAGTAAACCATATAAGTGTTTTTTAAGCAAAACAACAACTTTATTTCATATATGCTCTACAGGATTTCTAATGGTTAAAAAATGTCAAGAAAAACATGGAAAATTGGAGGAGAGTCTCCTTCCGCTTACACTGCTGCTGGARTTAGCTCTCCGGCTAACCACGTTTCTCACCTAGTGGAATTTCAGGACTAGTCCAAATATTTGAGAGATTCAGGTTACATGGCTTCTCATTTCTGGCGTACTCTTTAAGCTTCCCACCTCCTTCTTGAGGACACTAAGCAAAGTTCTAGAGCTATCCAAAATTTTCATGTAAGCAGCTTCGGTTTCAGCCAGAATTTTATCAAGCTCGTTCCGTGACGCTACCTTTTGGGCCAGGTCTTCACAAACACGCTCCAGCTGCTCATTCAGGACTTGGATTTGATGCTGGAGCTTATTCTTTTCCTCTTCTGCTTGCTGTATTTGTTTGTTCAGCTCTTCTTTTTGCAGAGACAGGTCCTCGATGCATTTCACGAGCTCGTTATTGTAACCCTGCAGCGCAGCTCCCTGCTGAGTCATCCTGCACGGCTCCCCCTCGGCCCCCTCTCAGCCGCAGCCTTCTGCGCTCTGAAACAAGATAAACAAGCAAACAAAAAGCATGAATACTGAGAGGCAGACTCGTCACGAATAATCCCACACGTCTCAAGCAAAGCCACGGGAGAAGGTGCTCGGCGAGGGTCAACGTGCCCGTTCTGGGCTGTGCCGCACTTGTTGGTTTCCCAGGAAGGGCCAGAGGGCAAAACCACGGATTTACCGCGCTGCAAACCGATGCTTCGTGCGGGGAGCGGGCGGTGGCGAGGCCCCGCTCGGGGCAGCCCCGCGCATTCACGCGCTGGGACACGCTCCCCGCGCCACGCTGCGCGCCC
>NW_020455832.1:3243362-3310304 GCF_003342845.1 Nothoprocta perdicaria | reverse complement strand
GCGGAGCGGCCGCGGCTCCCGCGCGGGGCCTGCGGGGCCTGGCCGGGGAGGAGAGGCCTAGTGCGGGCCGAGTGCGGCCCGGGCCTCGGAGGCGGGGAGGGCCGGGGCAGCGGGGCGGGAGCGCGAGCCGGGGTCGCTCGCAGTGAGGGACAGCCGGGGCGAAGCGGGGTGAGCGTTTCTCTTTTAAAAACAAAAGGTATTTCGTGCTTCCCGCCGCCCCCCTCCCCAAGTCCTTTCTTCTCCCCAAAACTGCTGCTGTGGGCTGTAACCTGAGCAGGGCATGATTTTAGACACTGAATATCTGGGGTTGCCAGTGAGGCTTAGCTTCTGCAGTTGCCAGCTGCTGGCTATGGTCAGAAACCACTATCGGTTCCGTGAGCTGCTGAGATGGACTGCAGTTTCTGCAGGAGTTACTGCCTTCGCCTGCCTGGCCTGCAGATAAATTTAATTCTGAGGGTGTGAATGTGGGGAATGCTGGCATACTGTAGCGGTGCTCACCTTAGGGCACGTAATTGAGCTCTTGTTATTACATTTTTATGTATTTGTATCACTGTGAAATGGAATCTGACAGTCAGCTATTAGTGACAGTTCATGTAAAATGTAAACAGTTCCCACTCTGAGGTTCACACTGCAAAACCAAGCAGGTCAAAGACATGCAGAAAGTGCCTTTTTGGGTAAATATTTCCAACTGTCATATTCCATATTGCAAGTCCCCCAAATTCTAGCATTTTTTATATATATATATATATATGCATTATAAAGAGAGATACTAATACAGAAAAAAAGCATGCAGGGATTTCATGTAGAGGTGAAACTGGTATCAGCTGCAAGATGGAGAACATGCCCTGAATTAGTGTAAACTTTGAGTAACATTTTGTTCCTCATTTTGATAATAGCCAGAGACTTCTGCTGCTTCCTAAAGTGACAGGAGTTCTGTGGCCCATGTGCTGCTGAACATGTTCAGTCCACCTGTGAAAAGATAGAGAAATTAGATTTATCCTAACAGTAAATGTTAGGTTGGATGTCATAGTGGAAGAAAATGGTTTGAGTTCTAATTACAGCACTTGTTGCTGTAATGTAGGTAATTAAAACCAGAACGGCTAATACTGAAATGGGAAGTTAAAATTAATTAACTTTAAAATGTTTTCTGGAAAGAGATCTGAAATATAGATATATCACTTTACACTTGAAGTTACTGAACAGATCTTAATGTAAATGCTTGTTCTGTTGTGTTTTGCAGGCTCTTAAATACTCATCCAAGGGTCACCCCAGTGGTGGTGATCACCGTCATGACAAGATGCGAGACGCCACAGATCCTTCACCACCAAATAAAATGTTGCGGCGCTCTGATAGCCCTGAAAACAAATACGTTGACACCCCAGGGCACACTAAAGCAAAAAGTGTGCATACTCACAGAGTTAGAGAGAGGGATGGTGGTGAGTTTTCTTTCAATAACCTTTATTTGGGCAATTGCTGCTTTCTCAGAAATACTATAAATTAACAGTTATCACAGACAGGAGGAGAGCTAGCTGTATGCTAAATGATGTGTGTGGATGTGCTACCATGCTTGGAAGACTACAGTGAAATAAAAATCGCAGTTTAATTGCAAGTAATCATTTAAATTTCTATTTTTACAGGTGGGGTAGTTCTTGCTAAGGCCAGAAATATTCAATAAAGATGTTTTTTAATGGTATGTCTGAGTTAGTTTTAAATTAGATTTACCTCAATATTCAGCAATGAGGATTTCCCTAGATTTCCCACTGAAAAATACTTTATTTTAAAAACTATGTTATAGTGCTATTATTTTTCCGTAATTCTTTGTATTGTATGTTAGTTGAGTACTTCAAAGACTAAATCACCTAAAAATGGAAACAAATCTCATTTTCAGCTGCTGTGTAGAATTTAACAATCAGAAAATAACAATCCAAATTAGCACCTACTGGAGTCTTTCTTGGCAGAAACATAGATGGGAAATATTCACAGTTACGGCAGTTTGCTTGTGGTGTTTTTGTAGAATACTGTAGACAATAATACGCTCAGTGATTTCTTAACTSATGTTAGAAACAGGGAAGAGTAGGATTTTCCTTTTAATTAAAAAATAGTAATGATTACAGATTAAAAAATACAGATTAAAAATGACTGAATTTTAAAGCCTGTTTTATATTAAGTACTGTGTTTTGTGTATGGAGTTATAAAACAAAGTCTTCAAATGGAAAATGGAAAAACTTAGAGCTTTAAATTAGAGCTTCTTGATGCTCTGTGAAAAGTTAACTTGTGATATAAAGATAATATTTGTTGCTGCATTATCGTTACTTGTTATAATATAGAGCTAATGTTAAAGTGAAACAGAAAAGATTTTTAGGTATGTTTTAGACTTGCTCTACACTACAGATATGTTTACAGTATCCAGGTGTTCTCATAGTTCATATTTGTTTTTCCTTCTTTGGAGTAGTACTGAGATATCTGTAAATTGTCAGTAATGTGATTCTGTTGTGCAGAAGGATGCTAAAAACGCGCATCGTATGTTGACACACTTTTGAATATTTGATCACACTTGAAAGTTTGATACTCTCAGATGTAAACATATAAGGCACTAGACTACTATTCTGTGCTACATTTCAAAGTATCATAATTTCATATGTGCTCTCTAGTTTTTACTGTTTACCTGTCCAAAAATGATAACTCCGCATACTCTTATAATTGTACTTAGTTTTGCTRCAGTTGGTAATTCTTCTGATTTCAGTGGAGCTACGTTTAGGGGAGCTATACGTATATGAAAACATCTGGAGGATGAGGAGAGTGTTTATGGCTTTGAGTATTGACATTATTTTTAAGATAGGAAGCCTGTTCTGAAGTTCTCGCAGAGTCCAGCTGTATTTGATAACTGACGAATGTCCTGATGCATGGAAATCTATAATAATGATGGAAATAAATGAGTGAATTATTCATAGTTTTGTAAGTAACAGGAACACTATCCTACTGTTACTTGTACTTTCCAAGGCTTTTAGCACAGTGGAGAATTTATTTTATTCTGATCTGGAAGTGTTTGTGTGCACACTTTATTTTAGCACAGTGGGGGAAGAAAGCGGTTCTATGCACTTAGTTTGAAGGGAAATACCAATTTAAGTAAATGAGCACCTGTACTACGTAATGGAATAAAGAAGCACATTTTTTTTTGTATTGTTAATAAAATAGGTTTGGCCCCAGTTTACTCAGAATAACCAAAGTTACATTAAATCCTGTATATTGTAGACAGTAAACCAAAGCTGAGCTGCTTGGAGCCAGGAACATGTTAACTTTGTCTCTCAAAGTAGTTATGCACGTTTCAGCTCACTGCCTCTTCCTTTCTATGTCATGTCAAGATTTACTGAATCTTTCTGTCAGTGTGAATTGAAGGTAGGTGTTAGAATATAGTTGAAATGCTGTAGGTATTGTGGACAGTTGTATATTGGCAATATCTAATGAACATATTTTTTCCATGTTCTAACTCTTCTTGAGTTACACTGAAGTACTATTTATTGGTATAGAATTCCCATAGTTTTGCAAATATGTGCATGCAGGGAATAGAAGTAATTACATTTTTCATTTTGTGACTCCAAAACATCCTAATTTTGTTTAAATGAAGGGATACATGCCACAAATCATTGTGAAGAATCTTTACAGACTAATTAATGCCTTAATATTAAGGCTACTCTATTTTCTTTTTTTTTTCCATTTTCTTTTTTTTTTCCTTTTTCTTTTTTTTTACTGCTTGAGCAGTCTGTTCTCCATTGTCTTAATTCTGGAAAACCTTCTTTCTTCCCCCTAATTGCTGTATGTTTCACTATTATAAAGTTAGTGGTGCTTGATTTGGAACTGCTACAAAGGATCGGTTGCCTTTCTATGATCTAGCTTAACTTAAGAAAACAAACTCTATTGAAAAATTTCCAGTGTTACTTCCCTCCCCAACCTCTAAATTCCCTTAAAGCCCCAAACAAACAATCTTGTTTTCTCTCTTCCCTCAAAATACACAAAAAAATCTTTAAAATGTGGAGTCTTAGTGAAGTTGTGAGGTTAAATTAACCTGATTTCCTCCCCTCGCCTCCAAGTTAGTGTTTATAAAAAAAAAAAAAAAATGACTTGTATCTGTCTTTATTTTTGCCCTTAACTGAAGTGGGAAGCTCCTCTGGCACAGCATGCTAGTGTTTGCCATTTGCTTGGTCATGACTGGCCTTTTTTTTTTTTTTTCAGTACAAAGATGGTTAAACCTCATTTGAAGGTTTATGTATTTATGTATAAAATGTAACACCTGTAATTATATGTTTTAAAAGTAGTAACTCAGAAGTGATAGAACCTCCTACTGTGAATATTTTTACTGCCTCTGTGAAGATATTGGTCATTATAGCTCATGCTTGGAATATTCRTATTACACTCTTTAGTGCTTGTAGAATTGCATCCATGGTAAGGAGCTTTACTTCTTTTAGGGAGCATGTGATACAGTTCAAACATATTTTATTTCAGAGTTGCTTACTGTCTCATTTCTCTGGTAAAAGGCTACATACAAAGAAGATTTAGTCCAATGTATATTTAGAAATCTCCCCAGAGAATCTCAGAGTGTTTTAAGGTTTTGTCACGTTTGTGATCTCTGAAGAGCAATGTGCATTTAACATATTGAAGTGATGAAATAATTTTGTACTTGCTTTCAGGTCCCTGTGTGCTGTGTGTGTTTGCRGGAGTCTAAAGCTTACTGAATAGCTGTCCCCACTTAATGTATCTGTTAGTTGTAGGTCAGTTCCTACAGGCAAAGGTGGAGTTTGAAGAGATTAGTGGTCTTATGAGACCAGCTGAAGTGTGGAGTTCTGTAACAGTAACAAATAGAGACTTAAATCTCCCTTTGTTTAGAGGGGAGAGAACTGTGAAGGGCCTTGTAGATGTGGAGAAGTGTTTCCATCACAGAAAAAGGGAAAGTACAAAGATTCAACATTATTGTGCCCCTGGATGAACAGACTGAGAAGGTAGATGGTCCTAGTAGTTCTTCTGAAAGGAATGGGTACGGTGATACTGGTGTAGAAAAATTATAGACAGGAGAGAGGAGGCAAGGAAGTGAAATAGGGAAGCTTTGGAAATGTTGTAAGGGAGATATTAATGCTATTTGGGAGTAGAATTTGTAAGAGACAGCCTGTTGCTTGAGAAAGAGATGCGTAGGGCAAGGGTGGAAGGGTTTTTTCTTGCCTGCATGCCTGTGGGCCGGAATGACAAACCAATAATAGAAAAGAAGAAAAAAAGATTAAAAAAAAAAAAAAAAAGTTGAGGAAAAGAGTTTGGAGTAAAGTTTTGCCACGGGTACTCAGTTATTTGTTTTTGTGAAGATGATGCTGAGTATTTTGCTGCATTTATGCTTAAAGGACTTTGAAAAAGTGTGTGCTTCATGTCATGATCTCAATACATTTTTAAAAATAACAAATGGGAAGCATTAGCATACACAGCATGAAATCCTTAGCTGGGTTTTATGCCGTACATGCTATTTTGTAGAAACTTGATTATATCTCAAGATACTTAGATTCCAAAATGTAACCAAGCTTTAATGAATGTGGGAGTGTTTTGTTTTGTTTTTAATTGGCAATTAAGAATGCTGTCCCTAAGTGCTGTAACCATTCCTGATACAGTTTTAAGATTCAAAATCCAACTCTCCAGAGCAGGATTCTGAATGGAGTAATTTATATCATGAATTTTTGGTCCGACTGAGTGGCTTCTGTCGTGCTGGCTCATTTTGTTCCCAGTGGTTCCTGCAAGAGTTCAAAATCCACACTGTAAAAGACAGAGTGAGCAACTGGAAACAAGGAGCCAACTTTTCTTTCCTGTCCTAGTGACCCTTATAATAGAAGAGGACACAAAGCCAACTCCTGGTTAGCTGGTGTGATCATGGAGCAGCAGGCCCAAGTGAGCAGCGCGGTAGGACGGCTACGAGAGAAGGGGAGCCGGCTGGGCACTGTGTGTGGCACAGAGGAAAGTAGAGGGCACGTGGGAAGAAGAAAGCCTGAGAAGAGTTAACACGTGGTGAAGGGTTGAGGTTGCTAGCCACTTCTGTGCTGTTACTATTAAAATAATCATTTGCTACTGTGTAAACAGTTTCTTCACCTTCACCTGTATTGTCAAAGCTGAGAAGAGACATCTGATTGCAAGGGAGAGAGTAGATGGTCCATGAAACCTGCCTTGGTTTTATTCTTTTTTCTCAATGTCTGCCTTTTTTTCTTTCTTTTTTTCTTCTTTTTTTTTTTTTTYTCTCAAAAGATCCCTCACCTAGTTCTTTGAATACTGTCTGTTCAGAAGTAACAGGTGGATGGATCTGAAAGTTTTTGTTTGTTTTTGTAGAATAATGCAGTTGCTTCCACTGGATTAGTCAAATTTGGAAAGCTTTTCTCAGGATTAAAACAGCAACTAAGTAAAATATAAAAAAAAGACCAAAAGGAAAAAGATTTCTGTGGATACTAGTGCAGGCTTTCTTTGAAATCGTTACTTGTACTGTGCATATGGTTTTAGGGGAGAGGTTATTTTTAACAAGAGATTGTGTTTAATTATGAATTTTAGATGGAAAGTAACTTAAAATTTGATTTGAACCTATGGCAGTGCTTTTGAAGTTGATTTTTAGTGGATCAATTGTATTGCCTCTTTTTTTTTTTTTTTTTTAAACCGCTATAAGGTTCTCTTATACGAGGGAAAAATTAAAAGGTAAACAATGTAGGTCGTGTGAAGAGGTTTTCATTTTTTTCTTTAATATTTAGAATGTTAACATTCAGAATTAATTCAGAAACGTAGCTGAAAAGCTTTGCTTTTAAAAACTCAAGATGGAAATTATTTTTGTTTTTTATATTAGGAAAGAGCTGTGATAGTAATAGGACAGGATTAAGTGCTCATTCTTTAAGAAATTGAGTCTGGGAGGGATCTATGTGGGGAGGGGTCCTTTTCTTTCATTAAACCCTGGTATCTGATCTAAGTGAGGAGAGCAGAGAAAATGTGAGTGAGAGACTGTCCTTAGTCTGTCATATCCAGGAGGCTGCACCTCTTGGCAACAAGTTAGGCTGTTCTCTCAGCCACCTGCTGTAGCTGCTTCCTGAAGTCCACAGACATTAGGATGTTTGTTTCCCATTAGGATTGGGAACTTCTGGAATTTTGTGCTGTTCTGAATTGTTGCTGGCTGCTAGCATATGAGCAGATCTATTTACCATTCTGTAATTGTAAAGGTTTCTTTTTGTTCCTTTAAAGGAATATGTATCTTTATGCATTTTTAAAACATTTAAATTTAGTTCTCGGATTGTAATTGTGATACGATCAGCTAATTTCAGTATGTCAATCTGGTAAGCCTTTCCGTGTAAGCTTAGCTTACGAAAAAGGAAGAAGTACTATCTATAAACAAGGTTTGACAAATTTGCTTTCCTTTAGTACGTGAAAAGTGTTCCCTTGTGGTTAGTTTATTTAGCGTGATGTTTTCTTAATATATACTTCTAGGCTTTGAGTTTGCAGAAATGGTTTACACAGGTTATTGCTTTGCCTTTATCAAGTATTTTGAGTTACCGTTATGAAACTTATATAAAAAAAAATGCTAGTTTCTGAAGAGCTGCCTGATACTATCTGATAGTTAAGGCAGCAGTTAGTAAGTTTTATAGTGTTCCCCTGTCTCAACACGCTCAGAATTACTGTGTGCTAAGGGGCCTGATTAAAGTTAATTGTTTAACTGCTGTTTTGGAGGTGGTTGTTTTCTTGACAGGTTACATTTGCTTTCCCTGCTATTTCTTTCTACTGTATATGAAGTATTGAATAAGTCAGTTATTAAAATGATGCCCTGTCTTGCACGTTCTGCCTTCTACAAGTGTCTTCTAGTTCAATATATCGTAATACCTTTGCCCTGGAAAGCACTAACTACACTTGTTTATTAAGTCAAGCTTTTATACGAGTTAGTTTGGCACTTCCAGAGGAATTCATCACTTTTAAAGTAGAGAGAAATTGTTGCTTGGTTTTCAAGTAAGGAAAAAAGTGTGCTRATGTTGAATGAACCTCAGCACTGATACTTAAATGATGGCTTTATCAGCCCTTGGTTGTACTGGAACTTCAGTGTAGCATTTGAAAAGAGAGAGGAGATTTTTATGTTGAGCATATGTTGAGCTCTCGGTCTTTCCCCTCRAATTATGAAGGGTCACAGATCTTGGTTGTACTTGACTGCTGCGCTGCTCTGGTGTAGCATCACTGTTAGGAGATTCTCTTTCCTCTCTGCAAGACCTTTAGTAGAATTTCTAGCTTTTTATAGTAGAACTTCCTTAGAAAAGCGTATATGTTTACTAGTTGTTCCTATGTATCAATTATATTTTCCTTTTGAAAGCACTAACCTAATGAGACAGGAAATTCTTATCTATATTTCAGCACAGACCTGTGTTTTTTCAGTGTATTTCCTTGCGAAAAAAGTATTCAACAGAACAGGATTAAGCAACGTTCATGGCTTGACAGACTTTTTTGCTTGACAGATTCTTGCTAAATATATTCTCCCTTTTCTGGAATATGAACTTTCCAACTGAGGTTGTATGTACAGATAATAATATGAGAATTACAGTATATATGCAGTACTTCGCTGATCTTGTTTGTTTGAAGTGGTGCTTCAGAAAAGATATTTCAAAGTTTACCTACTGAAAAGATCTATGTTAGCGAATGTATAAGTTAAATCGCATCTCCTTCTGCAAAGTGTAGGCTTCTAAAATAAACTCCTAATCCTGTAAATTTTACAAACTTTTGAAATCATCCATAGACATCTCCTGAATCTGAAATTTCTTTTGAACTCTGCTACTGCTGCTGCAGGAAGTTTTTCTCAGAACTTCTAACAGGGGGAAAAAATCTGAAGAGTAGAATAGAAATTCACCAGAATGTGCGCATCAGTGAAGTGCAGAATTTCTCCGTATCTGGGAAAAAGTTGAGTGTCTCATGAGAAATGCTGTTGATGGAAGATCACCTGCAAATGAGAGCTTGGTAGATAGATACCGGCAACCCTCTGCCATCTTGCAGCAGRCCAGAGGCTCTGAAAGAGGACAATAAGATACACTTGTCCTCCACCCTTTTCCTCCTGGAAAGCAGTTATTTTTTTCTGTTTAGAAGCTGTGAGATTGAGGTACATGTTTTAAAGCACACATTAGAGTGACCTACTGACTAGAGGTTAACAGGAATTTTCCTCCAAGAGTCTAATGTGCAGTTGGAAAGTCTCTCTTCCATATTACTCAAAGAGGACCTAAATTTTTGAGCAGATGGCTGGCTGCAGACTTCGCTATTCATTCTTCCTTTTTATCGGCTGGATTAAGAGATAGCTGGTAAGCCTTTGAGGCCTTGATTTGTGACTGCAGGGGATGCATGCAAGAGTGTTGTATTGTGTTTGAAATGAACGGGAGAGGAGATACCAAAGCACCTTAGTTCTTTAGGCCCCTGTTAGTTTGTGATTGTCTTGCTTACTGTGATTATTGGTATGAGAAGAGTTGCAAAGGAAAAGTACATAATAGTGAAATGTTGTCATTTCTCGGCCCCACTTTTAAAATACACCTAATTTTGCTTCTACAGCAAAGAAGTGATAAAACATTAATGTCCTGGTTTTGTTCCATTTTGCAGTATCGCTGAAAAACTATAGCAAGGGCAAGGCACTCTGGCATGTGAACAGTTAGTTTGCAGAGCTAAATTTCCAATGTCTGAGGTGCAGCAGAAGTTTGCAGGAGGCCTTTTTCCTGTCTGAACTTTYGATGTAAATTATCTGTTGCATATCAGCCAACTTCTGTGATCTGCTGTCTCAAGTATATATGAAATTAGTGATTCTTATCCACTCAATAAAATATGTTGACATCTTTAAATTTAAAACATTATTTGCACTGTGTGTTTTATGGATCAAACAGTGGTATCTGATAGTTTCTGAAACTATAAAATTTGTCAGTGGGTGCATATATTTTTAGTGTGCATAGATTCGTTCTTGCAAGAACGTAATAATWCTGTTCTGTGAGTCAGAAGTGTCATTTGTAAATTATTCTTCATTTAAGACTGTGGTAAAAAATAAAACCAATTTCCTGCTCCAGGGTTAGTTATTTTATGTGAAAGCAAAAGTACTAATTTCTGTGCAGGAAGGAGATTACAGGAAGGAGTGTAAGACTTTACAGGAAGGAGATAGRCGCACCGCAGTGACTCTAAAATAAGCACGAAATTCCTGGCGCGCTGCTCGGAGCGTAAAATGTGAGTGTAGTGTTGGCCAGAAGGAACGTGCAAGCAGAGGAGTATCAAGCAGCAGAGTCATAATCTCCTAGGGTGAGTATGGCAGGTGCAGGAATCGAGGCTTGATTCCCACCATTCATTAAGGATTCAAAAGTGGGGATTTTCAGAGAAGAGGCCTTTACAGCTTTCACTTTGGGAAGAGAGACTTGAAGAACTCTTGGAAAARCTGCAAAGAAGACATGAGGATTTATGTAATCAATAGCAGCACGGAAAAGAAATTGCATAGTTAAGAGTTCTTGAATATAGCCACAAGGTACAGCAACATCCAGTGACTCAGGAAATCAACTTTCAGGAAAYAGAATTTTGGCACAATTTTTCATGTTGTTGGTAGCAATTTTAGTAACTCGCTCTGATTATTATTCCAGAACTGGACAGTTTAACAGTGGATTACTTCACTTTAGACAACTTTGTTGTTGCTTGTGCAGAAAGTTCAACTAGTTTATAAAACATCTGTGAGTAATAGATGATGTGAATATTTTTAATTTAGGTGTTTTTTAGATTAATGACTATTCAGGTTGAAAGGGATTAAGAATTGCTAACTGCCTTCCAGCAGCACTTCTGTGATATGTTTTTGGTGCATAAACGGGGGAAATAGATTATAAATACATGATTTTCTTTGCCTTTTAGTTTTTATTGGTTAATTTGGTTYATATTAAAACCTGTAGATGTGTTTTAGTATTGCATTTTGAATTTTTTGATCTCTGAGCATATATTTTTTTCAATGCTTTTTGGGAGTCAGATAAACATTTGACATCTCTACCAGCAGCAGTATTAAGCATCTTAAGCAGCCCTTTGCATTGGTACAGTTTGTTTTGTGCCCTTTATCCGTGGCTTTTCAGGAACAGCTGTCCTGAAAACTTTCCTTAGCATTGGTGATAGAACTGGATCTCTGATAARATCTTGCTAGCTGAATTGGTTAAGAGTTTATCTGCACTACTCTGCAATTTATACAAGACTTAGTATGTAGAATTTATTCCTTCAAAAAAAGTTACAGATATAATGACTGTGCAGTTTGAGTTTGTTTTACGGATGGGGACATTTACCGGATTTGGTTTTAGTTTGAGTTGGGAATAACTACCCAGCTTCACTCAGGTGYATATGATAACAAATATAATTTTCTTATGTTACTTGGCTTTTATGCCAGAAAAAAATAGTTACAGAAGGATTGGCATACTTCTTAAAGAAGGTCCTATAATGTCCTTGCCCTTTTCATTTCTCCTGCCGCACASGGTGCTTCCTCCCAGCGTACATTTGATTTCAAAGTTAATGTTGGTAATTGAGACTGATACATAACTCTATATGAACACTTTCTATTTGGAACAGAAGTGGACTACTCCTTAGACTGGATTATGTTTTTGCAGGATTATTTGAAGTGAATTTAGTGAATAATTATAGTTGATTCTTGCTCTCAGAAGTAGGAGGTTATAATTAAAAGCCTGTGTTTAAGTTTATTGAATCCTAATATTTTCATTTCCAGTTACCTTGTCTGAAATACAGTTAGGCTTTCACTTCGGGGAGTTTAAGTGGACTGAGAATTAAAACAGTGTAATTTTTACTGGATTACAGTGCAGAAGTTTTCAGTCATCAGAAATGTTTACTGTGCCTTACAGAACTTGATAAGAACTCTTGGTTTAGGCTGAAAAGAATTTGTAACATTAACTGAAACTTTCCTTTAAACAGTGTGCTGTCCTTGCCAGGGCAACTTTCAGAAAGTGTAAGATGAAGAAGTCAAAATATGCAGTCAGGTGTCCTCATGAAACTGAGGTATCTTCTTGTTGTTGTTGTTATTATTTTACTTTCCCCCTTGTCTCAAGATGTCTTCTGCTGAATTAACTACCTGACTATTTTTTCCTGTTATTTATTGTGACCGTAAAGGAAACGGAAAAAACTAATGGGACTTGGGAACAGGGCTGGATAGTGACAGCTGGTTCCTTGTTGTTCAGTTTCCTTTGATTCCTGTCCTTAGCTTTAGCTTTAGCTGTGAGGCTGAGAAACAGATCTGGGGCTTAGAGGCTAAGGGGGATACAGAATGAGATGAGAAGCAGAATAAACTAGGTTACTCCTGTTTATTTTAAGATTTAAATAAAACTGCTTTAAGTAAGCCAATATTGAACTCCAGAAGCTCACGTAGAATGTTTTTTCCTAGCATTTTGTACAATATTAATAGCAAATTTGATCACAAATGAACTAGTACAGCTGCTTATTATGGAAAAAATATAAAGACTTTTTAAAGAAATGTGCACTAAAGGTGCATTTTCTTATTTTAGGAMGCTTCTGGTATTAAAAATGAAACAAATAGAAAAAGCTAGATATYATGTGTATAAATAGAATGATACAATATTTTGAATTTTGGTTAGAAAACTGTTTTTGATAAGTTTATATCTGCTGTGGTCTTAGGCTGTGGTGGAAGGCATAGGATTTTGTGAGGTAGAGACTTTCTACTGTAAAATCAGTGCATTTTTTTTTGTCCATTGAATTCATTTGATAACCTGAAATTACTTCTTAGTATTTTGGTCATGTATTTTGTCACAGAGACACAGCTACTCTCGAGACATTAACAGAACGGGCAGCGGTTTAAAGCCCCAGATGTTGTAACGCTTATGTGGAAAGAGTAGAGCTTTGGACACGCATCTCCTGTCTAGTGTTTGCATGTGTTTTAATCCCAGATACTAGCAAATCACAAAAAAAAAGGAAGCAGTTTGACTGTTCTGCAGTACAGTGGCACCCTGAGTTTGCTATTTTATGTCCTTAGTGTTTTCCCAAGAGGAGTGTGTGCCTGCAGAGTGGCATTGTCACTCTGCACCGCGGTTGTTCCGTMTGAGAGCAGCCGAGCAGAGTTTGGGTACAGGTTGTGAAAGGAAAACCTGTGAACGTGCTGATCGTTGGTGGGAGCCAAGCACAAATAGCCAGTGTGTAAAAGTGTTTCTTGAAAATAATGCCGTCTAGGAAAAAATCRAGCTGTTTTCTGAACATGTTTGGTGCATATGAGAGTCTTGCATGTGTTTTGTGACAGTACTTAAAGATTTATGAAAATATAAATGATTTTGCTTTTGAGAGTAGTGCTTTTAAATCTGCTTAAGGAATCTCGAGGATCAGCCTTTTCTTAAAGGAAAACATAAAATCCATAATAATGGCTATGTTAATGTTACGCTATACAGGATTCAAACTAAGTTGTTGTGATTCATTGCCAGTAGTGGAGCATTTAACAGAAAAGATCTCAGTATAGTTACACTTGTCAAAAAATTGCTCTTTTCCGCCTTTAAGCCTGTTACATCTTTTACTATAGCAATTTCAGTATCATTAATAAGATTAAAACAAAAAATACTCTATTAACAGAGAAATAGTTTATATTTAGATGTCTAATATGATATATTTAGGAAAAATACAGGATATGTCATGCTTCCTAAAATTATTTCCAGAAACAATGTTTATAATTCAGTCTCCATTATAGAGAGGAGCTGTGGAGTCTTGCGTGGTTTCTTGTGKTTTTTGTGTGTCAGGTGTCACACTTGTGTAGCATCAGCAGGACTTCAGCCAGCTTCAGTTAAGCAGTTTGTGGCTCATTCAGGCTTGCAGTGTTGACATGTTAATACAGCTCTCATTTTCACATCCTTGCACTTCTTTGAAAGAAAGCTATTCATACTTGGTTTAATATGAAAAATAATATCACCTTGTTCAAATGCAAGTGGTGTAAAATTCTCTCTTTTTTTTTTTTTGCTAGCAAAACACTCCCTTCTAATGATTACACCCTCTTCTGCGTAGCCCTTATAGAATGACAATTCATTAACAATGAATTGAAAACTCTAGAAGGGCAACCATAAATCTGAAAATATATCTTAATTTTGCAAATGTTATTTTAGCTATTATGGATAGCTATATTTTCCTCTATTAAGAAAAAATTAAGAACAAATGGTTGAATTTGAAGTATGCATTTAAGAACTGTTTAATATGAAGAGTAGACAGTTGTTGTTTAGTGACTGGAACATGATTGCACAAACCCTTTGTTAAGCTCCGTATTACACATTCCGCTTAACACTAAGGTTGCAAATCCTTAGTATTAAAATCCAAACACTTTTTATATTAAGTTTTAGATGGATGATTTCTGAGCTGATGCATCTTGTTCCCAGAGAAGCAAGACTTTGTGTTTTTAGGTAAAAGGCTGGAAAGGACATGAAACTGCTGGTTGTGAGAACCAGCAAGTGCCTTTTAGATGTGACAGGTTTTTCTTTCTCCCCTCAGCATTTGTGCACAACTTTTATTGAATTGTTTTTTCCTTTCTCCTCCTCATTTTCATCTCTCAGTAGTTTGAAAAGAGTGAGGGATTTGTTTTCTGCTCAGTCTTGTTGGTATTCAGGGGTCATGTCCCCCCACCCTTCACCTCCAAGGGGAGAATACTTCTAAYTGGATTATCCCAGCTGACAGGGAACCTGCATCTTCCAGCAGCCCCATCCCCGCCCCCAGCCCGTGAGTAAGGCCTGAACSAGGGGCAAGGGAGCTCTGAGTTACCAGCACTTGGTGGTGATGGAGGGGCTCTTCACTTGGGCTTCATGGTTTGTTGCTTGGGAAGGAGCACACTTGCTCTATCGCCTTTATTGCTGTTAGTTCTTGGTTCTGGCTGTCAGCTCTTATTTTGCATGTCACAGTAATTAAACACCTTTTCTCTAAMAACCGCTTACCGAGGCCGAGTGAGCTCTTCTTTTATCAGAGATGTAAAATAYCTTCTGGTCTGCAATCAGGAGGGAGGACCTGGCTTTGCTTTATTCGAAAGTGTCTCTAATCTCTTTTTTAGAGGGATATTCCAATGAATAAAAATATGATAGTAAGTGATACAAGATTAAACAAGTTTCTGAATTTTCTCCCACCGGTGATGCTATAATGGGGAGGTAGCTTTTTCTACACAATGTTTGAGAAGTCATGAGCTGGAGTTAGGAATCTCACTCTGCATTGCTGGAGTTTGTGGTCCCTTCTTGTACTTGCTGTGGATAAAAGTGCTCATGCTGATGCTAAGTTCATTGTTAAGGAAGGTGCCTTCAGTGTGCTAAGTGGTGTTGAGRAAGTTGCTGGAACTTTTCTCCTTTCGCTCTTCTGAATCTTGCAGGCCTRTAGAACTGAGGAATTTGGTACCCACCTGTAATTCTGAAGTTTCTTTAAATTCAACCTGCAGATGGTGAGAATATTTAGTTTATTTAAAGGCCTCTGCTTTAGAAAACTTTGCAATTTTTGTGAAGGTTCTTACTGGGAGAGTTCAGAAGCCAACTAGAGGCAGCCTTTCTTTGGGAGCAGAAACTTGTCTCTAATGACATTAGTTGCATCTGTTCAGAAATGTAAGCATTTTYATGGATAAAATTATGATGATTGTCCCCTCTGTTGCACGTTTTTGTTCTAATGGTTGAGATATATCAAAAGACCTGCTGATGGAATAGTTTCCTGTAAGGGAGAAGGGCAGCAGGGATCTGCGAAGGGTGAGAGAGAGGCTTCTGTGACTGCTTTACTTATTAAAATAATCGTGTAACTAGTACTTTGAAAACTGAATACCGTGATGGACTTGTTTAAAAATGAACCAAAATGACAACCCCAATCTGGTGTGATTTCCACAGAGCGTTTGTGCAGTGATCTTAGGGCGCTGCATTTTCATGTTGTTGGTAAATACCACATACGCTGTATTTTCCTCTTGCCTGATAGTCCAAGTGATAAACCAGTGACAGAAGACACAAGTAGTAACTTTGCTACAGTGTATTTCGAATTGCGATACATAGTGGTTTGCATTAATACCTGTAAGAATCTCAATAAATACAGTTTAGAGTCCTCAATGTTAGGTACAGGCTTTTTAGTTTTGGGAAGCTGGGAAGAGCTATTATTTTGCCATTACGTAAAACTAATTACCTTTTGTAAGTGGTCCAGTTTTGCACAGTGAGAATATACCTGTTCCTGCTACAAAGCCTTTTCTTTCATTGCTAGGCATTAGTTGCCTGTTGCTTTTTCCTTATGTCACAAAGGCTAAAGCTCTTTTTTCCTTCTCTGTAATTATTTTGGTAATTTRTGTTACAGAAATCTGATTTAATTTGGGGAGGGGCGAGGGGGGACTAGAAACTTAATAATAATCTAAGAACAAAAACCAAAATGCTTCCCATCTGGGGGATTGAATTTTCCAAAGAAAAAATTGTGGAAGTTGCCAACAGTAACTTTTTGTATTTTTATTATTTTTTGGATGTTTTGTCTCCCTTCACTACGAGCTCTATGCCAAGACATTTGTTAGCACATGTGGGCTGTGGCTATGTTTGCTTTAAATTGGGCACAGAGAAAGGGTGTCTTTGACWGGATAGATCATAGATACTTGTTATTATATAAGAGAGGTATGTTGGCTATGTAATTGCTGTTGTGACTAATAGGATATCTATTGCATGGCAGCAGTGCCAGATGGAGAGTGTGGAAAGAGGTTGTAAAGAGAGACTAGAGGGTTTTATAGAAATTAATCACCCAGCTTTGACCCCTGCTCTCCCCCTGTGTCGAGGGGGTTCCTCAGGGTGCAGGAGAGCATTAGGTGCTAATTGAGCATTTCCGATGGGCTGGAACATCCTCACTGTTTTTCTTGGCAAGGAATCTTCTCAGAGTTTGGGAGAGAAGGTCTCAACAAATGAACCAAGGGTTCCATTTTTATATGCCTAAGGGTACGTGTGTCCTGGTTTGTGCGCSTTACTTGCACACCTGCGTTGCGCTGTTGCGTTCAGCAGTGATCCATGGGATCCATCCATGGGCAGCACCTGCATGGTTAGGTTTCTCATGTCTTAAAAATAAGCCTGGGTGTGATGCTGGCTGAATTCTGAGGTGGTAGGTAGATGGCCATCCCATGTCTGTTAACTCTTGAGCCGGTCCAAGGGAAAAAAGATCTTTTAGATGTGTATAACTTGGTTGTGTGAGGACTTGGCGGGGCAGGATTTGTTACTTGCTGTGCTCTGGATTTAGCAAGATGAATGGGCATAATTTAAAATAAGAAAAAATATTGTCAACTTTGGAAAATRGGTATTTTGAGACGTGAGCGTTTTCCTGCCGTTCTTCTTTTTCTTGCTTGTTCTTACTCATTACTCTGAATTCTGTTTATGGGTGGCCTCTTAAGTATCACAAATGGTGGAGAGAAATCTCCTTACAGTTGTTCTGTGGATTTTTTTTCTTGTTTTTTTTCTCCACCCTGGAGTGGGGAGTGACTCCCTATATTTTCATAAAGCACCTTACAGAAGCCCCATTCTACTTGTAAATGAACATGGATTACAAGAATAAAAAAGTAGCAGAAATGCTGTACAATGAGATGATTTGTGTGCTGGCCTGTGTTTAGTAGTGCTGTGACTTTTCCCCTTTTCTGATATCTATTTATATTTTTCTGGAGTGCAGCAGAAATGCGTATTTCTTCCCTGGTCTTTCTCCAAGAATGTGACTTGGGGAATTGAGGAATGGATCTTTCTGGGGCTCACCGAGTTCAGGAGACTTTGTSCAGTTAACCTGATCATTTGCTAAGTTGTGTGAGAGTTGGAAAGCGACTTCTCGTAGCTACCCAGGGGGGTGGCAGGGAGGAACAGAAGCCAACAAAGATTTACTTAACCATTTTACTGCAGCTAAAAAGAGGAAAGGAGCAGACTAGGAGGAGAATATCATTGTGATATTTATATCTGTTTGGCCAGCGATGACAACGAACCTGTTGTGTCCATACTGACCAAAGTACAGTCTTAGGAAAACAAAGTCTGTCTGTTAACTGCTGGTGAACAGCAGTTCACATCACTGAACTGCGATGTGAGAACTCAGAGTGGAGGTTTGCAGTTAGGCTGAGCTGTTTGGTTGTTGCCTTTTGGGTTTCTTTGCTAGGTAAGTAACTAGTCCTCATCCTGGAATGCTTTGTACAGTTTGCCTCAAAGTTAAACTTTAGAATATGAAGCAAAATTGGACTGATCTAATTTGAAATACAAAATGTATGCAGAGAGTAGCAGTCAGTTCATGCTGCCATTTTAGAAAGCCTGTGCTATTTTTAATCTTGTTTTCTGAAGAAAACAACATTCTTACAGTGTCTCTGCATCCCTTGTCAGTCCACTGTCCCACTCCATTTACATACGACTCTTGGTCCATTTATACTAAGGACGAGGCCTAATTTTGCTGAAATTCTGTGCAAAAGATACTGGGTGAAAAAGAGCTCTTAGCACCTCTGTGCTGTGAAGCTTCTCCTGGGAGCCAAATGTTACTGAACAGCAGAGTCTGCTGTGCTGGCTGGGAGAGGTGGGAGGAAAGAAAATGAAGCTTTGTAAGTTCTTTTGCTCATAGAACTACTTACTGACTAGCGTAAAATGGATTTATTGCAGGGAGGGCATAATAAACATGATATTGGGCAGTGTAGTGGTTTTTTTCTTTCTATCCTTTGGCAGGACGCTCTGCATTGAACTCTGGTATATTAGGAATTTCTGGAACAAGTTACTGCACAGTTGGTGTATTCTCTGAGGCCGTTGCTCTGCTAGAAAAACGGCAAGTTTTTATGCTCCTGTGGAAGGTGGCCATAATTTATTTCAATACAGCAGGCTGCATACAAATACAATGAATTAAAATTGTTTTTGTCTTGGTTTTGCAAGTGGCTAATAAAAATGGCCAATGATAGGCTGTTCAGTTACTGCTGAGGCAGTGGGTATTGTGTTCTTGCTAAAGCTGCTGCTTTTCTTCCTGATTGCAGAAATTTAGAAAGTGTTCTGCACAAATACTTGTGGGGTTTTTTTTCTTTTTTTTTTCTTTTTTTTTTTTTAATGAAATGCATTTTAGGTATTTTGAAAAAGTCTTAATTAGTAATGGTCACAAAATGTTACTACCATAAACTGCTGATTTTCCTCTGCAAACAGGTAATTAATGTCCCTGAGTTTGGCAGTATTTGTTCTGCTGAGGAAGTTCAGGTTTTGTTCCTGTCTTGAATTGAATGAACGTGGTTGCATGTTAGCTAAGAGAAAGGGAAGTCTCAGAATACTCACTGTGGAGTGTAAGTTGGCAGAATTGACTTCATTGCTCTTCTGCTGCCTATTTTTTCTTTTCTGTGCTGCTTTCTGCAACTGAGAACAGAGATTCCTCCTAGAACGTCTTCTGCATCTCTCTTACCTCTGGAGGGATTTAAGAGGAGGACTTTGGGTTACAGCTCAAACATTTTTGTGCTTCCTGCCCAGCTGGTGAGCATTTTGTAGACTTCCCTTTATATGATCTGCATTGATAATTTTATTAAGAGCAGAAGAAAAAAATATATATTAGCTAGTTATTTGCCTGACCAAGAAAGGAAAGCAACAGGCATTGCSTATTTGTTGGACTGGGTAAAGATAACTCTAACGTGTAGCTATTGAAAATTAAATAGCTTAAGTAGTTGCTGCATCCACTGTAATATTATTGTTTATTCCTGCTTACAGTCTTGGATGTGAGTAGAGGCATACATCTTTTTTTACTGTCTTAATGAAAATGTGCTCAAAAAGGCAAAAATTAGGAGTTTGCTACTGTTTAGTGAACTGGATTATACGTTAACTTMAGTCTGTCTTT
Source organism: Nothoprocta perdicaria (assembly GCF_003342845.1). NCBI lineage: Eukaryota > Metazoa > Chordata > Aves > Tinamiformes > Tinamidae > Nothoprocta > Nothoprocta perdicaria. Next base: position 3,290,495 of record NW_020455832.1, on the reverse strand, counting down.
GTCGTCCTGTTCATGCTTATCAGTTATATGTATAGTGGTATATATTATGCTTATTATACATATGCATACAAATATTACACATATTTTATGTGTATTTATGATAGAGTAAATGTAATGTATATTTAGCTCATAATGTTATGAGCTAAAATGAGTTTTAATTAAGCTAAGATGCCTGGATGCCACAGGATGGTGGTGAATTTGCCTGTTCTTTTAGGCAGACTGAGTTGGTATATCTGGACACTCGGGTGCTGTAGTTGTTGGTACAGGTGTATAGTGCTTGGAGGGGAGAGTTGTTCAGCTTCTCCTTGAAAGRTGGGAGGGAGGGAGAGAAAATGGTTGTGTTTATTAGAGATGCCTGTCTGTTAACTGCCTGGGAATCCCAGCTTTTCTTAATTTCCTGCAGATGAATTGGTGTTTCCACTGGCAGTTAAGTGTGAATGTTSCCAAGAAAGACTTTCTGAATGTAATACACCTTCCATAATGTCTGTTTCCAAGTTCAGAGCAGTGTTGAAGCTTCACTGCAGTTCGGAGTGTCTGGGCCTGAGCCCTTTGGATCCGGTGTGGCAGAAGCTGGGATCAGCAGTAGGCATCAAGTCAGGCTGTTGGGGTTTGCACACCGGTGCTTTTGAGCTTCCTACTGGTTGACCTGCATGTGTGAACATGATGTGATCTGTTTTTTGAAAGTTACTTGGARATCATTCTAATGACTTAACATCAACTGTGACCTGTACGAAAGGACATATTATTCATAACTAGCTATAGTGTTAGAGTTTGCTGACACAGTTGCAATGCTRGTTTTATATATTAAAACAAAAGGAGCGATGCCGTTGTTGGCCACTTTCAGCTAGGGATCACTCTTGCCAGATTGAACTGCTTTCAAAGTACTGACTAAGCTGAGAAGAGCCCTGTCTGTGTGGAGTTCTAACTAAATTGGGGGAAATAAAACAACATAAATCGCTGTGTAGTGCATCAAGATGTTTAAAATTAGAAATTGTAAACTGTGCTAATACTCTAAATAAYAGAAGGTTTTTTTATCTCTCCTTGTTGAAAACTAGCAAGGAGAGTGTCTGCACAAGGAGTGGATGTGAARGGCGGTTATTACGGGCACGTTTCCTGGAGCAGTGGAGAGCTGTCTGCCTTGTATCAGGCCTCTTTCGGGATATGAAGTAACCTCTGCGATTTTACCTTTGCGACTGTCTTTGTAAGCTGCTTCTCAGGCCTGCAGCTGGGAGGAATGGAGCTGATTGCCACAGTCACAGACTGCTGAATGTGGCTCTGGGGCACTGCTCCTTTGCCAGCCAGGACTAAAGGGGGAAAGACCTTCCTTTGCAGAGGTTTCCCCCAGCTTGKGGACTCCTCTCCACGTGTCCTCTTAATGTGGTGGCATACTGAACATCCCGAACGGCTTTTCTGGCAATCTGAGCTCTTCAGGTTTGCAAGGCRGAGTTGTTGGAGCTCTGGGTGATTTATATGCATCTCTGTTCACCCTCTTCTCTTTCATCCTCCCCTCCCCTCTTCAGATTCAAGGTTTTAGTATGTGGGAAATGGATAATACTGATTTTATTGTTTACACACGGTATCTAGGCCATTAGCTGTTTCATAGGAAGTGCCTAAAACTTGTTTTCCAAGGTATCATCTGCTTTAGTCTTGGAAGCTTCCCACAGCAAGTGTCCCTTTGGCAGCCTGCTCTCACTGCTTCTCCCCAGGTTCTGATACTTACATAAACGTAAAGGACTATTAGCCATGAAATAAAATGGAGTTATGGAGGGTGGTGGGGAGAGGAGAGCTGTGCTTTTAATTGACCTGTGTGCCATTGAGATAAGTATTTATGGATGGCCTTTCTGGAAGCCTGAAAGGAAAAGCTTAAAAGTTGTGGCCTGCCCTGTGGTCAGTGTTGCCGAAGCAGCCGTGATCACTTCTTACGGAGCTGAGGCCCTGGCTCAGGATGAGCCCAAGTGGGAGCAGCCAAGGAGCCGGCCAGGACTGCGACTCCACGCGGGGAACAGTGCAGCCCCCAGGGCGCCTCCAGGGGAATTAATTGCAGCTTCTCTGCAGCTTCCCTGCCCACGGGCTGGCTGTGCGTGTGGGGCTGTGACCACTGCAGCTGCTCGTGGTTCTGCCCGGAGGTGCCGGCAACGCGCTGCAGACCGGCCCGTGGGAATGGTGTCCRTGCCCAGAGGGAGAGCACTTGGAGGCTGATGGTCCCCTCAGTGCGATGGGAACGTACCTAAGATTTCCTTGTTGGACTGAATGGGCTCCTCTTCATACTGGAAAGTGCACATTACACTAAGCTCAGTTTGGCTGTATGTTCAGACCACTGCGGTATTTGCAGCCACTAAGTCTTCATTATGCTGAACGAAAAGGATAGTATAACCACAAGTAACTGCAGCTRACTTCAGGAATTGCAGTGAGTTAGCTTTCCTGGAAAACTACATTTACAACTTACCTGTTGAAGTGTCTAATATAGAACTTTTTTTTTTTTCTTTTTTTTTAAGGAAAAAAAGCACATCTGGTAAACTTTCATCTTGATTTTGTCCCTGAAAAAGATATTTAGTATTATTCTACAGTAGAATTCAACAAGTGTATCTGCGGAAGAGTTGCCTTATAGCTGTTAGCAATCCACAGAAGCATATGAAGCAGCTTAATAATTATGTTTTTCTTAGAGGATTTGGGAAGGGCCTAGTAAAGTCTCCGTGAAGCTGCCTCATTCACTGTCAGCTCAGTTATTAGATGTTGTTTGTGGGTATGCTGTACTTGTATGTCTTCAGATTTGCTTGGACAAGCTTAAATGATAAGTGATAACTTTGAGTCCACCTGCTTTAAGAAGCACAGAAGATAGTATCAGTAGATAGTAGGCCAACTTTTCTTGCTTTTTGAAGTTTGTATTTGAAGTCAAGGCTCTGTGCTTTTTCTTTCTTTACTGCCAAATTTTTTAAGGTGAATTGTCATATGAATGTTATCTAAAGTTTAGAAGTGATGTTTCTCAGCTAGTTGCAGGTCTGGTTGGTCGGCCACTGGCAGGTCAGGTCAGTACCTCACGCATGTGTAAATCAGCTTTGATCTTTTTCAAGGTACTAAATATATTGCTATACATCTCTGTTTATGTATTTTTTTCTAAGCTGTGTGAGAGTGGGGAAAATGAAAATCTGAAACAGGAGTTTGGTCAATGCTTGCATAGTCCTAAAGCTTTGAAAATAAAAAATGCATTAGAGCCTCTTTCAGGCTGCACCATGACACGATTCTCCTTTAGTCATCTTCTCTGTGTGTAGTTTTCAGCAGGCTTGTAAAAGCGTTTTAGTGGTTTGATTCATTCCCCACCTCTTACAGTAGACTGCTCTATCCTATTGGAGACGCTGGCAAGAGTCGGTCCTGGCCGCTTGCAGAGCTGCTTGTGGTCCTTGGGGCTTGTTGCGCAGCATGTGAGGCTGGKAGTGCGTGATGTAGTGCCCAGGGGGACTTAAAACCTCGCCTCAGAATGTAAAGGAAAAATAGGCAAGAGTATTTTCTGTTTTCTTGGAGTATGGTCCACGAAACTATTTTTCTTATTTTGGCATGATTTATATGAACATTTAAAACCTGATAAAGAATTTCTGCAGGAATGGAAGTCCTTAAGAACAAGGCATTTTAAAGTAATACTACATCTTTGTCATCTGTCCATCTACCTTTGCACATGAGCAAGATGGGCCTCTTGTAGACTAATACTGAATATTCAGAAGCAAACATTTTTCTTTCATTTTTGAATTGCAGGGACAAATATTCCTAGGTAACCCTGGCCAATTCTGGTTGTTTGAACAGAACAACATTTGATTATCACCTCACGGTCTCTCAGTGGTTATGAAAAGCTTATCAGTATGGCAGGACTGCCTGTGTAAGGGAAACAGAGCATTTGGCCCTTCTGAAAGGTGCTTCAGTGCATCTGTATTTCAGAATAGTGCTGGTGCATGAGCAGGCTTTAAATTCAGCACTTTCTGTTCTGCTTTATAGAACTTGGGTCAGTAGTAAAACATGGGTGTGGGGTCTGAGTTGCCCTGGACTGCAGGTCTTAGAGAACACAGGAGAAATTATATATGGGAGTGTGGGAAACTGATTTCTTCCTGACTCTTCACTAGATTTAGCCTTCAGAAGAACCCTTAGGCATCACATTTAATTTTGAGTCAAACATGAAAAGGTTGAAAAAAAGGCAAAACATCAAAGAAAGACCAGAATTTGCCAGAGACTTTACACTTCCGATCTGGATGGTTAACCTTTGCTTTTCTACCAGAGCTTTAATTTTCCTGTACAAAAGGAAAGGAGGAACATTGTCCTATTTTGAAATCAACACCCATCTCTTTCGGTAGTCTCTTATAGTAGATTGTAAGGAAAGTTTAAATTTATGAAGAGGTGGAACTTTACGTAATGCATCATTTTGCTTAACGAACAAACACTAAAAGTTGTTGTTCGAGCAAAACTGCCTTATTAAAGTTCAGCTGTTCACACACTGTGCTACTTTGCACGTTATAACCTCTCTGCTTAAGGTAGTGCCGATAAGGGATTTATCTGCCATCCTATTTTCAAGGATGTTTTTCCCTTAAAAATGGAAAGCCTGCTCTTTGTTACCTGATGTTGTGATCTCCTGTGGTTCTTTTTGGGTTCTCCTTTGAACCTGCTGCTTAAGCTCTCAGTTTTTATCTTTGTGATGTAGTTGAGCTGATCCCTTTCTCTCTGCCGTTCTTTTTTGCTGTTACCTCTTTTTCTGCTTGTTGAGGTGTTTCTTCCTCCTCTAAAATAAAGCCAGATCTGCTTTTCTTCTGGTGGTAGCATTCGCGTCATTGAGAATGAGGTGCCAGTAAACGCTCTGATGGTAAAATAATTCTTGAGAAATTACTAGCCTATGTTGCTGTTTTTTAACTGGCCGAAGTTAGTGCTGCTTTAATCTAGCTCATATTTTGTTCCTGCTCCATGTATGTCGGGGTCTGCTGTGAGGCAGATTCATGAGCTGTGGAGAGGGAGAGAGAACCAAAACTCTGCTCCTCTGGTGTGGGGAGGGGTGCAGTGTGGGGAGGGTGAGATGCTCAAACCCAGGTTATTCAGGGTTTCTTTTAGCCCTCCTGTGAATATATCCCATGCTACCTGCTTGCTGTGAGGTGGTGGGAATAACTTCCACCRTTGCTTTGTGACTTGCTCCCTTGTGCTGGGGACTTTGAACCTTTGAACCCTGTTTGTTTATTTATTGATTTGAATGATAGAAAGCACAAGGAAGAGGAGGAGAACTTAAATTTATAAGAATTCCTTTATTTGGAGAAAGTAACTTTGCTGTTTTACCTATGAAAAAATTTACAACTTCTGTTTTCCTGAATGCTAAATATGTTTAATTTCTTGTTTCTGTGTTTCTTTGTCAACCTATTGCTATTGTTTCTGCTTGTGTTGTAACCTTGGGCTGTTTTCTTCATGGCTTTGTAGGAGGGTTTTTTGTTGTGTGTTTTTTTGGTTTGTTTGTTTTGGTGGTCTCGTTAAAGTAGAAATTAGTACAGTTCAGGTGTAATTCATGACAGAGCTCAGGCAGAAATGTAAATTTGAGAAGTGTTGGGAATTATTTCCCTTCTCTTTTCSCATCTGTTCTTTTGTGCTTAAATGTTTTTGTGGTGAGGAAGAAAAACAGGTTACCTGAGAAGCAGTTTTTGGGGAAACCAGAACCATGTGAGGGCTGGGAAATGTTGTCTTGAGCAGAACAGGTACCTTGTCTAAGAGCAAGTACCTGCTCTGCAGAGACAGACCTGCGAAAGTTGGTTTGATCTGCAAGCAGAAACACAACCAGTTGCAAACACTGGCAGAAGGGTTAGGAAGAGAYGACTGCTGTGAGGAACTTGACACCTAAGACCTGTGCGTGAAACCGCATGTGCTGGAGACAAATCCATTCGAACTTTATGAATTAGTGCTGAGGAGAAAATATGTCAAAATTGACACATTTGGACTCCTCCAACCCTCGAGGGGGGAAAAAAGGGTTCTTATTTTGTTTGTAGTTAAATGAGATTTGAGAGTGAGCCCTTCCATGAGTGAGAATAATGACACAACATATTGCAGTGTTAAACATGATAAAAGACAAAATAGGCTTTGTCCTGAGTGCAAAATAAATASACATGGGAGCCACCTTCTTCCGCATCTGAATTATATTGGGCTCTGGTTGAAAACTACCTACATTTAGGTAAATGACTGTTATTACTAAGTTGCTATGTCACTTGAGAGCAGAAATCTGGTTTATAAAAGGTGTCTGAATGTGTAAGCTGCTTAGGAAATAAGATGCTGTGCTCCTGCACCCTTAAAATGCAGATACTTTTATTTGTACCAAAAAAAGTGTGATGAACCATGTRTTTTCTTTTYTYTTTTTTTTTTTTTCTCCCCTTTAGGGACCAGTTACTCTCCACAAGAAAATTCACATAACCACAGTGCTCTTCATAGTTCAAATTCACATTCTTCTAATCCCAGCAATAATCCGAGCAAGACTTCTGATGCAGTGAGTATTTGTGGTTAGTGTTGATCCCCACCTCAGCCCGTTCTGCACATGCTGCTTTCAGGATTTTTGTCAAAATGCAAACTTTCTGCTGCAYTGAATTCTCCCAATATAAGGTTTATTGTATAAACATCCTATAAATGCCCTAACTGCAGTTTTTATAAGTTGTGAAGCTGTTATAACTGGTTATTTTTAGAGGTTTCAGGTACTTGATTTTTTTTTTTAATTTAAGATACTAGATTATTTAAATAAAAACATGTATGGAGAGAAGTATTTTCCGCAAGCATTGGTAAAATCATTCTAGTTTGGCTAGCTTTCTTACTTAAGATGTAGTGCACACCTTGAGTTTTGGTCTCTTTATTACCTAAATTTTAGTAGTTAGGGCAGTATTTTTTAGTGATTTCCCTGGAAACAGAAAAAATAAATTCTCATAGAAAAGCATTTAGCTGTAGGTTTTTCTTTTTTTAATAATCACATTATGATGGAAACCATAGGATGGGTATTTAGATACTGAATTTTGCAGGATTTAGGGTGCAGAAATAGCAATATGGATAGACTAGCATCCTCCTGAACCTGTTAGATGTATTTTTCTTTGGYGTTTGTAGGAGTAGAATAGAAGGAACTGTCTTGTGGGAGGTGGTGGAAATGTGGTYGTTGTCACCTTTTACTATGACAGATGGAATAGACATTTAGATTAGGGTGTATATGAGGATGCTATGCAACTTAAAATGATGGAAGCTTTTTAAACTTGTATATTAAAATACCCAAGTAGCCTTTAATCCAATGCTGTTCACGTTTTAAAGGCTTATGATTCTGCGGATGACTGGTCTGAACACATCAGCTCTTCGGGCAAAAAGTACTACTACAACTGCCGAACAGAAGTTTCACAATGGGAAAAACCAAAAGAGTGGCTGGAAAGGTAAATGTAGGTGTTTGTGTGTGTGTGTGTGTGTGTGTGTGTGTGTGTGTGTTTGTGTGTTTATCTTCAGTGTATAAAGAAAAAGTTTACCACAGATAACTCAAAGAACAGCTGAACCAACCTAACAGGCTGCTGAATGGTCCAGGTGTACTCTATCCACGCCCTTACATGATCTCTAGCACCTCTTCTATTCCCTGTTACATTTGAACTACTAAGCAGGAGGGAGGGGAAAAAAAAGGTCTGTGGTTTGGTGCTAGATTAGTGAGCTGAGCTGGCTTGTTGAGGTGCTGGACAAGCACSGGCACTCAAGTAAGGAAATCATGGGGAGAGTTTGTTTTCCCCAGTCTGTAAGAGCAAGCTGATAGAGAGGCTTATTTCATCTTGTGTAACTTGACCTCGAGACAGTGGGATTAAATTTCTTATGGTCTTTCTTTTGTTTTCTTTTCCTTAGAGAACAGAGACAAAAAGAAGCAAGCAAGATGTCAGTTAACAGTTTCCCAAAAGATAGGGATTACAGAAGAGAGGTGATGCAGGCGACAGCTGCAAGTGGGTTTGCCAGTGGAAGTATGTGTTTTTTGCTTTTGTATTTTTTAAAGTAATATATTCTTGCTTTGTTTGTATTACTCTGTTTTCTTTTGTAACTTAAAAAAAGACTTTTTTTAAACTGCCTTACTCCTGCTGTTCTAATACTAAAAGGCCAAAGCTACTGGAACAGACAGATCTCCCAGATATTGATCCTTGAAATAACATTGGACTCATTGAACTGCTACTAGTGTTACTTATTCAATGCTTTTTGTAGTACTGCTTCTGTTTTTCTCCCTAATTTAGTGATCTTTTTTAGGTAGTTACTGAAAAAACTTGTAGTTTTTCATATGTTTGGATTGTCCTGATCCTTATGAGACCTTCCATCTGTGAACTCTATAAACCTGAGACTTATAAAAGACCGACCTTCATCCCCAGCTCTCTTCCTCCCCTATTCTTCCCTCAAGGAAAGGACAAGCAAAATTTCAACATACAGGGGACAAAAATTGTGTTTTCTTCTACAAAAAATGTGTAGTGCAGTAACTGTGTGAGGTGAAAATCTAGGAACCATGCAGAGAAGTGTACATATGCTTGACATGTTCCCAGGGAAGCACATTTTAAAATCCATTAGCAAGTGACAGACGCAGATTAGCCAATCACTCGTGTATGATCTGCTTGAATTTATTCTACTGAAAGCAAATTCTTTGCACTGCTGCTCAAGTGGCCTGAAKGGAATTCTTTGAAGGCAAGAATTTGAAATTATTACATTCTACCTGTTTGAGATTTTTAATTCTCAAAAGGAAAATAGCATCAGTTGTGCAATGACACTAAATACAAAATAGAAATAATAGAATTTGATTTAATTTKGGGGGAGAACTTCAAAACTTAACTTTGGCTATAATGCTCAATATAAAGCAGCCTGTCATCAAAGCACAGTGCTTAACTGGAACCCTAAATAAAGCAAGAGTCAAAAAAAGTGCTTTTTGTCAGGAGTAAAATTGCATTTTGTCTGTTTTATTTCTGATCTGCTTGGGGTTTTCTTTTATTTTTTAATTCATTAATTCATTCACCTCTTATTATTAATGTGCTGTTGAATTAATCTCAGTCACTGCCGTCTTAAGGCGAGCTTCTAATTAAATCTTTTTTTTTCCTCATTGCACCATTACTTGGGGACTCCTGCAAAAGTGGAAGACAAGCATTCCAGTGACGCCAGTAGTATGCTCCCCCAGAATATTTTATCTCAGACAAGCAGGCACAATGACAGAGACTACAGACTGCCAAGAGCAGAGACTCACAGTAGTTCTACTCCAGTACAACATCCCATCAAACCCGTGGTTCATCCAACTGCTACCCCCAGCACTGTTCCTCCTAGTCCATTTTCTCTACAATCTGATCACCAGCCAAAGAAATCCTTTGATGCTAATGGAGCATCTACTTTATCAAAACTGCCTACATCCACATCTTCCATCCCTTCACAGAAAACAGAGAGAAAAGGTATGTCTGTGCTTAGGATCTTTAAGGTRATGGATTGTTTTTGCTGATTCACATATATTACTTCTAGAATTGAAATATATTTGTCTTGATTCTGTTCAGAACTTCCTTTTCTTTTGATATGTTTTAGTTCCCTTAAAGTATGTTCATTTTGCACAACTTCAAATTGACACTACAGTATATGCTGTTTACTGGCTTATTCTGCAGACTGCAATTGTGAATGATCCTTTAGTCAAAAGTATCTTAATTTGTTTTGTCTTCATGTTTTTGGCACCTTTGCTTTCACTCGAGTTCTTAACATGTCTGTTATTTTCCTGTTTGAAAGTCATTTTGGACCAATAAGTTTTAGCAGTTGCCRGTGTCAGGAAGGTTTTTTGCCTGTCTGTAATAGCTACTCTGCTGGTTTTTTTTTTTTTTTATGCTCTGTGATTCACTGGATCTTCACTTCTGAAGTTACTAAAAGTTTCTATTTCTTAATAATATCTGTTGGGAGGACTTAGAGACACCAGACAAAGCTGAGCACCTTACTGTGCTGGGCACTGTGTGTGATCCTTGAAAAGCCTATATGTTTATTTGCATTTATTTTGTTACTTGGAGTAGTAGAGCTGAAGAGGAATGTGAGACTAAGGGGATGTGTAAACTAGTGATAGTGAGATTCTTTTCTTTTGTTCATGGAGAGTAACACTGTGTAAGAAAATGTGGAAGAATCATAGAATTCTTAATAAACCTTTCTGTCATTAATTTAGAATCCTGCACTAATAGGACATTGAATTCTCTTTTTGAAAGTTGCTCTGTTGATGTATAAAAAGTCTTTCTAGTTAAGGAAAAATAATTGTCCTTAAAAGAATACTAAAAGGGACTTGGTTTGACGTTGGACTTTTTCTCTGTGTGCTTTTCTGCCTTTCACCGTTGGGTTTTAGTTTTGCAAAACATTCACATCGAATACTCCCTCCTTTAGCCTATTTTCTGTCTTTTCATTACAGTCTTCAGAATGTACTTAAAACTCTTACTACTCAATTGTACCATGTTTTTTCATTTGTGATTGGACTTCAAACTTGATATTCTTCCCTGCTTTCCTGTACACTTTTTTTTTCTTTTTTTGAGCTGTTTCCAGTAAAATTGAGTAACTGAATTTTGCCACAGTCAGAGGAATTTGCCCTCACCACAGCTGCTACCGATGTCCTTGGAGAAGTCTAGTATTTTTATGTATGTGACACTCCTTTCCGAGCTGAGCATGGGCAGTGAAGAGTATCTTTTAGGACAATATTTACACCATAGATCTGCCTTCAGAGTCTGTGTTACCTCGGACGCTTCCATGCTGAGAATTGCTTAATTTCTGTATTCCTGTGTAGCTCTTTTATGTTTATGTGGGTGAAACGGATAGATTTCATAATACTGATGTCTTGTTGTTGAAATTCAGTGTTTCGCGAGACTTCATTGTGAGCCAATCTAACACTTCCTGAGCTTCAGACAGGGTGGATCAGAGTTTTAAAGTTAATAGATGTAATTSAAGAATAAAGGATTTAAATAGCTGAACGTTAGGCCTGGAATGCTTGAAGCTGCAGAAACCACAAGTTACGAAGTGTGGCTTTACCTCTGCTCTTAACTTCCGTTTGATGAAGATTTGAACAGAATAACTTTTGTGGCTATATATATTTAAAAAAAAAAAAAAGAAGGAAAAGAAAAGAAAAAAAGGAAGGGAGGTTATTGAGGTTATTCTGCCTGCATTGCTGCTTCTACCTTGAGAGGTTTGGGAGTGAATTTTTTCTGGTACTTTATCTCCCTGAGGTGGCTGTGAGCCTGTAGTACTCCCCGTGTGCAGCTTTTTGAGTGTTCATTCGTAGTTGTGARACAAAACACAAAAATAGTCACAGAATCACAGAATGTTCAAGATTGGAAGGGACCTCTAGAAATCATCTAGTCCAACCTTCCTGCTCCAGCAGGGACACCCAGAGCACATGGCACAGGGCGGCATCCAGGCAGCTTTGGTAGACCTCCATAGAGGAAGACTCCACAACCTCCGTGGGCAGCCTGTTCCAGTGCTCTGTCACCCTCACAGTGAAGAAGTACCTCCTCACGTGGGGATGGAACTTCCTGTGTTTCAACTCATTCCCATTTCCCCTTGTCCTGTCACTGGCCACCAGTAAGAGCTTGGCCCCTTCCTCCCTGCATTCCCCCTTCATGAACGTATACGTGTTAATCAGATCCCCTCTCAACCTTCTCTTCTCTAGGCTAAACAGGCCCAACTCACTCAGTCTCTACTCATACGAGAGATGCTCCAGTCCCTTAATCACCTTTGTCGTTCTCCACTGGACCCTCTCTAGAAGCTCTACGTCSCTCTTGTCTTGGGGAGCCCAGAACTGYCCCCAGTRCTCCAGGKGCGGCCTCACCAGAGCTGAGTAGAGGGGCAGGATCCCCTCCCTTGCCCTGCTGGCAGCGTCCTCCTGATGCATCCAGGATCCCATTGGCCTTCTTGGCCACGAGGGCACTGCTGCCTCATGCATTTGATTCCCTTTAGAAAAAAAATCTTTGTAGAGCCAGCAAATAGCTTGAAAGCTTTATTTTTAAGCTAGTAAAGCAAACTGTGTTCGATCTTTCATTGTTTTTTCCCCTTAAAGGAAGTAAAGCTGCCTCTTAGTACTGCTTATAAAGGCAACTTGGTCCAGATGTCTGGATGGTATGTGCAGTAGCTCCTGCTCAGACGAATCTTTGCTTCATGGCAATGTGTTGCTGATGGGTTATACYAGCATATAGGTACTATAGGTACTGCTGTTTCAATAGTTGTGTTGATAGTGTGCATTTTTAATGCAGTAAGAACTCTGATAAGCAAAGGGGAAAAAAGGCAGCTTTTTTTCAGCTCTCTCTTGCTGCAGGGATGCGTTGCAGTCCCCCAAAGAGGCTGGATAAACGCCCTGGTAACAGGAGCTGTCTGCCCTCTYGGTGGCCAGAGCTGCGGGGACCTGCTTGTCCCCTGCCTGGGCTCGCTTTCTCTCTAGGGCACACACAGTTTTTCCTCTTTATTTCCGTTACTGAATGACGTGTTACCCTGCTGTCCGTGTCTCAGCAGCATGTCCATCTGTAGGACTCCTCACACCCGTCCTGCCAGGCGCATCGGGCTGCACTGTGGGGTCAGTGGCACCTTCTCCCTCATCGTTTTGAGCCCTAGAAAGCGTTCAAAGTAGGAAAGCTGCAGGTTTCAGCAGGCAGTTGTTAACATTGTTCTGATGTCATTGCATCTTTTTCGTTGCCTGCGTTTTGCAGTTTTAAGTATATTACTCAATGTAGTGGTTACGAAAAAATTACACTAGAGAGACTGTTGGAGGTTTCTCCTGGTATTGCAGAGGTGCTTGCTGGGCGTTGCAGTTGCCTTTATTTTAGCAGCTCTGCAGAGATGAAGTGGCTTTGGGTGATGTAGAGAGAGCTGGGGCACATTTGAGGACCCGCTTGTCATTGTTGCTCTAGTTGCACTTTGCAAAATGTGTTTATAAAATGATTGCTCTTAAATGGATTTGTTATTTTGGTATGACTGAAGGACCTCCATAGAAGTGAACTGCATGAAGGCTCAATGTGGCTGTCGCTGTTCAGAGAGCTTAGAGGGGCAGCTGTGCCCTGGGGTATGCGCTTACACGGCCCCTCAGCACAGAGAGCTTGTTAGGATTCATCATTAGCACTAATTAGCTCTTTTAGATGATAACTGCTTAATCCTTGTAGCAGAGGGCAGGGTGGTGAGGAGATCAGGCCTTGGCATCCTGGGAATTTTGTAACACAGGGTTGTTTCCCCACAGAGAGCACAGCATGAGAGCACTCGTGTGGCCTCTGCTAGCAGGGCAGCAATCCGGCTCAAGGTCCCAGCAGGTTGAGAGGGTCATAACATAGTGTTGGGTTTAGAGGGCTTTGCATGTGCTGTGGTTTTTAATGGCATAAAAATTACATTGGTAGTGGAAGCTGTTGGAATGCTTGAGAGAGCGCAGCGGTCACTTGGGGTTTATGCAACAGCAAGGGGGCAGTTTGTCTCATTTAAAAAAAAAAAGGGTTATGAAGAGAGAGCTTGTTGTAGGTGAACAGTTTCCATACAATTAAATGTGATGGGGCAGAATGTTTTTCTGTTTTAAAACATTCCATTAAAATATGTAGTGTTGCTTCTAATAAGCTTCTCGGTGATAGTCAGAAAGCAGACTGCTTTATTTCATTCTGTCACAACACAAGTGAACAGATTTATTTATTTAGGAAGCTCTTTTGAAAGCTCCTAGGAACTGAAAATTCGTTTTGTTTATTTTTATTGGGAAATAATTAGTGCAAAGGCATTTTTGGAACATGAAAGGCAACAAAAATTTGTAATCATTGCAAATCTCAACAATTCAGAGGATCGTAACGGAATTGATTCTGTTCTTGGTTTTGTTTCTTATTTTTATTAAGCAGAGTTTTCTTTGGGGCTTTCATGTTAGTAACTGAAAYTATGTGAGATTAAAAAATCTTTGGTGGTAGTTGCAAAGAAGTTGGTATTGGCAGTGAAGAGAAAGTTGACAGTGAATTGACATTGAATTGCCCTGTCCAGTTGCAGACCTTAATTTTTTGCTTGAGAGTTTTAATTTTGTTTGAGAGTTTATYGGGCCTTGTAACAGAGTATTTAATTTTTTTTCTTTGATTGTTTGAGAAAACCTTCTTTTTCATATAAATCAAATTTGTGTCTCTTGTAACATTTTAGCATCAGGTTCCGAGTTAATGTGTTAATTGATGTGTTAATGGTTAAAATGTTAATGGTTAAAATGAGTTTTATGCATAGGTGACATTTAGTAAAAGAAATATTTTGCAATAATATTTTGGAGTGTTTTTTGTGAACATGAAGTTACATTGGCACAAGAGTAGGTGTTGGTGAGCCAGAGYTGCCAAACTGAAAGCCTTATATTTGCAAAGAAATGGAACTTTTCTGGATATCCTCTTTTCATTTTGGATGCTTCATACTCATTGAAGGTTCAAATGCCTTTAAGAAAGATGTGGTTGTGTGTAAGTCTCAACATTTCTGTTTGTAGAATATATTTTAGGAATTCACAACTAGCATTTAAATATTGAAAAGCAACCTGAACAGCAGCAAAGTCCTTAGTGAAACAGTCCTGCAAATTGGCACACATCGGGAAAGGGGAATGGCAGAGGAAGAGGAGAGGGAGGAAGCAGTTTGGTGCTGCTGCCTGGAAGGATTTCAGGGGAAATGGGAAGGGATAGTTGAGAGCTAAGGTGGGACATGYGCTTCTCTGGGAGGAGTTTTGAGGGCTGGTGGTACCTTCAGCAGTGAAACTTGCCAGTTTTGTTTGACAGCATAAGTGCAATCAGTATTAAAACTTAAACCTGTTGGAGGACATATTGCATGAAAGCAGAATGTGTAAGTATTTAGAGGCTTTTTTTTTTTTCTTATTGAGAATATAACATGGACTTATTTCTATTTCTGGAAGCCAAGGAATCATATAGATCAGTTTAGAGTCATTAAAAATATGATTTCAGTTGTACTAAGATTGTATGGAACTAATTTTGAGTTCCTTCCATATTTGGCTAGCATGGTTCAAATTTCATTACAAAGGTATTTCCCTTCATAGCAAACAAATACCCATTGAGACTGCTCAGTATGAACTGCAAATACTTGCATTTTCATAGAATATAAATTTATCTTTCAAAAAATTGGTTTGGTGAGAACACTTTCTGTATGCTTTAATTTGCTATGAATAACCTCATTTGTGAACTAAGTAGTGCTCAGAGAGTTGTACTTTGTATCCTATATAATGTTAGGTAACATAGAATCATTAATACCCTATACATGATCATAGTGCTGTACTCTTTCACTGATTACAGGCTGTTGGTCTTACAGTATTATAATATATACCTATTATAATATTAACCACCTCAAAAGATGGAAATATTAGGGTTAGATAGATTTTTTTTTTCCATTTTTTTTTGGTAACTATTTAATCTGCATTTACTTAAAATATCTGCAGGAACCCTGTTGTGTGGTAGCATTCCCCTTATGCGTAAAAGAATTTATTATATTACATTGGTAGAGCTGAGTTTGCATCTTTATAGCAGGAAAGCTCATCTGAGCTGTAGTGCTTTTTCAGGCCTACTGAAATTCAATTTATTTTTGCATGACAGATTTAAACACTTTTTTTGGCTCATGTTTTGTTTGTTTAGTAAATGAAGACACCCAGAACTAATCTTGAGGTTCTTGTTTGTTGCCTTGTTAGCCGGGGTTTGGCTTTGGTTCAGTTTCTTGTGCAAAACTGCAGCATGGTCAGAAATTACATTTTTTCTATTGCTAGATGCTAGAAATATTAAGTAATTAAATATTAAGTAGAAGTATTAAGTAAAAATTAAGTAACATCTTTCTCAGAGCAGTTAATTCTCCTTTGTACCGTTGGTCATAGGAGTGTTGTCTCATTTGAGCCAAGTTAACTCTAATAACATAACTGTGAAGATGAGTCTAGCTACATTAAATATTTCTTCAAATTAGTGCTAGTTTCTGTCACCTTACTTGTTAGTTAATGTAGACTATAAATGGGCAAAAATGGACATTTCTTTACAAAATTTTACAGGTTCTCAAAGCTGTAGGGTAGGATAGTTACTTTAATAAATACTTATATTCTGCTGTGCTTAATTGCCTTGCTTTTGTCTGCAGCTGTGTCTTATCCTTGTGCGGACTTTGACACATCCAGGTTCAGTTTAAAGTCTGCCTGCTGCTGTTCAGTGGGATAAGGTGCTTCTTTACTCCATGTCTCGACTTGCTCATGTTCTAGTGAGTCTGCTTTGAATCCTGTAACATCAAAGTATTTTGTAAATAATGCTTTTATGCCAGCGACTCACACAGGTGACTTCAGTGTTTTAAGAGGGTGCTGATACCTAATGGCCTGACCAATTCATGTGTATAGTGAAAGGGATAAAAGAATTCGCTCTTTGCTTTTGTTTTTTTCCTTTTTTTTTTTTTTTTTCTGCTCGCTCTTCCACCTTTGCAGCACTTCTTGTCTCTTTGTGACATGTGAAATTTTAAGCTGTTCTTGTGAAAGCTTCTGGCCAAACCATGAGTTCCTGCTGAAAGACAAGGACAAGCCAACTCCTTAGGCTGAGGAGCTTGTAGCTAGACACAGCTTTGAAGCCCCTGTACCTTGGCTATTGCATCCTCACAAGAAGACAAGAATATAGGTGGTTCTATGGGTGGTCCTGCCTTTTTTTTTTTTTTTTTTTTTTAGAAGACAGAATAGATCAACTACTAACGACAGGACAGAAGACGGCTGCTCCTCAGATCCACACAGCTGATGTTCTAGTAAGAGATTATCAAGACAAAGAAAAAAGAAACATGATGGTACAAGAAAGAACACATACACAGAAGAGTTTTTTTTTTTTTTTTTTCTCTTTTTCTTCTCCTTCCTTCCTCCTGTTGTAGTCTTTTTAGGTGCTTGACTAAAAAAATCACTTCTACTTACGCAATTTTTCTAAATGTGTAGTTTGGCAGAAAAATAGCTGTATTTCCCMCCTCCCATACCCATCTCCAAAAAATGGAAAACATCTCCAGTGACTAAGAGGTGATTCCATGATAATACCACCTTGTTTCTTTTACCTCTGAGATTTCTAATCTAGAACTTGGATTTACATATTGATGATCATTTAAATCTTTGTTAGATATTGTCTTCCAAATCATCATCCAATTTAACAGTTAGGTTAAGCTGTCTGAAAGCAGCATTCAGAAAGTATTTGTGACATTTTATTCATTTCTAGTGTTAAAAAAATCATTTTTCTCCTTTATTAGAACAGTCAACTTCTTCCTGCATTCCTCATCTTCTCCAAGTTTTTTTTTTTTTTTTTTTTAAAAGAACCACTTACCATGAAAGAGATTCATAGCCAATTACTTAGCTTTCATGGGGAAAAATATTTTAATATGTGCCCAAGTTACAGTGGGGATAAAATTCTAAGTCTTCAATGTTCTGGAAAACACTTCAGGTAAAATACTGGATCCCTATCCATCTCTTCACTCTTCATGCAATCTGCTTGGCATGATAGAGGCATTAATCTTGACCAAATTGTTTTTTTTCCTGATAGGATTGAATGGGCAATAGGGGAAAAGGAAATGAAAATTGAATTGTAACGGCCTAGGCTTTTTAAACAGGGATGTGGAAGATGTTTGAAATGACTTATGGTATAAAAATAGTAAATGGAAGTCCTTTCAGTGCAGGAATTTCTCACAGTACTGGAATAAAGGAGAACCATTCAGATGTTTCAGTCATTCAGATTCTGTTATTCAGATGAAGCATTCAAAGTCGAACTTAAAATTAATTAAAGGATGCACATTAATTGGAACAAATTGCTGTACAGTACGACTGAATTTAATTGCTGAACACTTCATGTGAGAAATAACCATTGTTATTAGCTAAAATGAGAATAGTCCAGTAGAAGATACAGGTTTTGATCCTTCATGAAAAGTTTGAAATTAATTATGGGCAGATGTAATTCTGGATGGGTTTCCCCTCTGCTGTGGAAATACTACATGGCTCTTTTTTGCGTAGGGCTCATCGGCATCTCTGTTATGGAGTGGTGTTGCTAGATTGTTATTTTTTGTAGCCTGAACWCTGAATAAGTGAAGTATGGCCTGTAACCTCTCCTCAGATCTCACATCCTGCCTATCTATTGGTGACGCTGACGGACTTGACAAGGGCTTTGTTCCTCATACGTTTACCAAAGAAGGGTAGGAGTTATGGGTAAAAAATGAATAGGAAATATGAATATATGCACGGGAGAGGAAAAGAAAAACATTTGGCTCAGGTTTATCCTAAAAGCATTTTCTCAGAAAAAAACCTCCTCTTTCTAATCCTGAYGGCTTTCGGTCTCAATCCTTGTTGTAAGAAAAGGAATTTTCTTTTCCTACTAAATGTTAGACTCCAGTAGCCCTTAGTTTTTGTTAYGCTTGTGTTTATATGCAGCCCTTTTAAGCAGTGGTTAAAAAGTTGGTTATCTGGATGTAATAGGGATATTTCAATAGTGAGGAGAGTTGCAAGGTTGTATTGGGGGATAAATGTGAATTATTGTGTGCCTTCTGTTTAGAGTCTGCRTCTCTGGACAAGCCCGTCTCCCATTCTTGCACAACTCCTTCCACATCTTCAGCTTCTGGACTGAATCCAGCTTCGGCACCTGCTTCATCTGCTCCCACAGTCCCCGTGTCTCCTGTCCCACAATCGCCAATTCCCCCGTTACTGCAGGACCCCAATCTCCTTCGCCAGCTGCTGCCTGCTCTGCAAGCCACGTTGCAGCTTAACAATTCTAGCGTAGATATATCCAAAATCAATGAAGGTAAGGACACGCTTGGCATTCATGGAGCCTTCTGTTTGTGTATTATACGATAGCAAGCTGTACTTAAGGCAAAACTTGCTTTAAATAAAGCTTTTATAAATACATAGATAAAGTAAGAGTGGCTTTTTTGGTTGTTGTTGTAGTGGTGGTGTTTAAATTAGCCAAATAAGCTTTAAGTTTATTAAGCCATTAAGTGCGGARGTACTAATGAGCAGTACCGATTGCAGTGAGATTGGGGTCTTAATTACCGTCAGCATTAATTTATTGAACAAAACTTTGAGCTTTTCGCGCTTTTGTGTGTTGATATTCTCTGTCTTCTCTCGTTTGTGTCATTTTCTGTGTTTCCAGAAAATGAAACTGTGACTCTTACATCTTTCTGCCTGTCAGCTCTTTTATAAGTGAACATCTGTTGGCCTCTGAATAAAGTTGGGCAGTCGTTAGCAATACCTATTGCTTTCCGAGGGTTTTTGGTAGTGGAGACCTACACAGAGTATGTTAAAACTTCAAAATAAGTTTATATGCCATTACTGAATATGAGGCTGGGGAGCATAGAGGAAAGTTTTGATCTCCAGGAAAGTTTCAATTCAATACTCCAAGTCAAAAATAATCATTCTTGGAGAATTTAAACCTAAATTAAAAATGGAGTATCAGTAGTTGTGCCACCAAGGTAACCTTTTTGTCTAAGTGTTCAATTTCTGTGTATTCCACACCTATTTTGTCATGTAGTCATGTAGGTTTTGTCATGTTTATCTTCTGATAAACCTAGTTTATCTGAAGAAAGCTTAAAACTAGCTATAGTGCCTTTCTCTTCAATAACAAGTGGGATTGATGCATTTTGAGCCTTTTTTGAGATGAAGTTTGCATGTGAGAGGTTACTGAAGAATAAAGTGTGTAAAGTATTTTGAGAACTTGTTATGCAATAACTAAAAGTAACTTTTAAGAGTATGTTTAATGGGATTTCATCTTAACGCCCCTTAAGGTCAAAATACTAAAAATACTAGTTAAAAAAAGGAATAATACCACTTTAGGATTGTCTATAAGGAAAAACTGTGAGTTGAGTTTCCGTTTAATCAGCGAATGCTACGTCTTCAGTCAGTACTGATAGGCAGATAGGCCATTCTCCCTGTCGTCCTGGGAGAAGCTCTGAAAACTGTATTGTACCAGATTGGACTGAAAAGTGGGAATGTTACCCTGGTTTGTGATGGAAAACCACATGTTTGGGAAACGGGCTGCACTTGTATTCGGCTGGGAAGCCGCCGGCTTCGCGTCGACGTCGCAGGCCCGTGCGCGGGCGCTGCCGGGCGGCCTGCTCYGAGCTGCGGCCCTGAGGTGCTCTGAGGGGCTGCTGGCAGCCCGGGTCTCCTCGGGCAGAAATTTTTTCTCTTGTAAGTCTGTCAGTGCATTACTGCCTTCTCATCTGGGGTTTTTGTTTCAGCCCCCAATATTTGAAGGGGTAATATTATTTCCTTAAAACGTACTTGGTAGTTTTAGAAACAAAATGGAACTGATTATCCTCCTTGCAGTAAAATCAGACAAATGCTCTCCTTGCATTCAGTTRTTACTGATCAGTCATTGCTGGTTAATAACTTCCTGTGCTCAGATTACGCTTARTTGATGATGAGAGGATTTTTTTAGCACCTGCCTAGAAAATAAACTGCTAAATTACTTGGGTTGAAGTGCCAAGCACTCACAAGTTGATTTTTTATGTCACTGAAAAATAGTTGTTATCCCTGATACGAGGATGTCCCTGGGTACGGTTGATATCCCCGATAGCTGTGTCTGCATCTACAGTTGGAGCCGTTTAAACGGACGTTCCGAATTGTCGCTAACCTCGTCGTCTGTTTTCAGTCCTTACAGCAGCTGTGACACAAGCCTCTCTGCAGTCTATACTCCATAAAATTCTCACTGCTGGACCATCTGCTTTCAATATTACTTCCCTAATTTCTCAAGCTGCACAACTGTCGACGCAAGGTATTCAGAGACAGATTTTCACTTTTCACATAAAGCTGTTGGGTTGTGTTTTATAAAAAGCGGAGACGATTGAGCCTTATAGAAGCTGTATCCGACTGTACTGTCTGTAGTGTAGAAATCCTTGTGTAGTGTAGAGGATAGTGAACTTTTATCCTGCCTTTGGGAAAAAGGAAGAAAATAAATTCTGTAGTTGGGGAGCAGGAAACTGATAAAGAAACTGAATAAATGCCTTGGTCTGTCACATTGAGGGGTTATCTTTGCGTAGTAAGTAATGCTGTATCAGCATGGCAAATGTGTGCAAGACCTTTACTCTGAAATTTTTAGTTAGACTTACCTAGTGTTAAACAGTATACACAATGCTTCTGTATAGTATATGCTTTTTCAGTTTCCAGGCATGGTGTTTTTTCAGGTATCAGTAAATTCTGGCTTGTAACTTAATAAATCAAGTAACCAGAGCCAAAGGCATAATTGCAGTCATGTTGTTTTGTCAGTGAAGAGTATTTTTTTAATACTTATTTTTATTATGCTAATTTATTTTGCTAATACTAATTTTCAACTGATRATCAGAACAGTGGTGGGGGTATGTGTGGATCTTTATTTTTGGAAGTCAGATGACCAAATGGAATGAACAGGTTTCTAGATACATTTTTTTATGCATTTTGTCAGTTAAATTGGATCAAGCCATCTAAAATAGGAATCATAAATGAGAGTAGTGACCTTCTTCATGTGTTTAAAAAAAAAAAAAAAAAAAACACACACACACACACAAGTCCTTGCACTCATAGCATAGACACAGTTCACCGTACTTTGGGACACTCCCAGAGTTTTAGAAATCTGGATATTTGGGGGAAAAACAGATTTTTAGTTAGGATTCTTATTGAACGTTTGATCCATGTCTGTTGCTTTTGTCTCCTATTCAAATTCARTGTTAGATATTTTTAATACAGTACACTGCAAGTACAGAAAGAAGATCTAATTCACATCAGATGGTTTTATAAAAGCAATATCTTTTTGTCTTTGCAGCTCAGCCATCTAATCAGTCCCCAATGTCTTTAACATCGGATGCCTCATCGCCCAGGTCATACGTGTCTCCCAGAATAAGCACCCCGCAGACTAACACTGTTCCTCTGAAGCCATTGATGACTACACCACCCGTCTCATCGCAGCAGAAGGTGAGCTGCTTTTGAAAGGTTTATGGCATACTGTAACCACAAACTTTTCAGTAACTTGAAATATTGCTATATATCCTTTTACCAGCATTTACATATATGGTGTGAAATGCACATTATCTTTCCTAGCATCTTCGACATTTGTCATGATATAAATCGTGTTCTGTATTCTCTCTAGGTTGGATAGTGAGTTAATCYATTTTAAAAGTGAAAAAGATATTCTTGCATTTTTATTTTTGCTAGTTAAAATATAATCCTACTTGAGAAGCTTTTCAGATTTTTTTTTCACTTCTGTTGTTACTACCAGTCGTCCTTCTCCTTGATTCTGGTTTTAGAGTGCGGATTTTTGAAAAGTGATCTTTGCAGCTTTGAGAAGTTTGAAATAAAATAACCAGAAGCAACTGGGTTTTTGTTATTGTTGCAGTAGAAGTTCAGGGTGGGATTCAAATTTTCTCTTCTTGAAGAAAAGCTTGTGCTTGCTTCGGAAGGCACTTCATGCCACAGTAAGGTCTGGAGACATTACCAAGAGAGCAGTGTCCAGCATATTTGTATGGTAACAGAGAGTTGCTTGAAGGGCAATGGTTGATGCAGTTTTCTGGACTTCAGCCAAGAAAAGATTGTTAAAAGTCGAGGAGAGGCTCCCAGTGAAGCCAGTTGGGTTTAGAATTGCTTGTGGTGTTTGCAAGGTAAATAACGTCATGGTCGCCCCCTCCTTCCCTCTCTGCCTTCATGCAGAGTTTCTTAATTGGATCAGTGATGAAGAAATATTAATTGAAGCTAATTAGTAATCTCTTAAGGGTCCTTTAGGAGTGCGTGGATCTGTTGAAGGAAACACAAAGCTGCCTCTTGGTTTTTTTCTTGTTTTTTTCTTTTTTTCCCCAACCCTTCTAGTGCATCATTGTTTGGAGGGGGAAAAAATGTCTTTTGTAGAATCTGAACTCATATTCCATCCTGCAAGAGACTATCTTGACAAATTCTTGTTTGTTTGTTTATTTATTTATTTATTGTACCCTAATTTGGTAGAATTTCTTCCTATGCTGTGTATCTACTGAGCACGAGAGCCTCTGTTTTGCTGTGCATGGTTGGGGAAAGCAGATATAGGCAGGTGCTCATAATGAACTCCTCTCTTCTCCTAAGCTGCTTTTTTGATTTTTTTTTTTTTTTTTCCTTAAAATTCATATTACAGATCAAGGATGAGGAGATATACCAAGTTTAAATACCTGTTGTGAAGGAGGAATTTGCTAAAGGAAAGTGAAGCTAGGGCTGTTTCTGCCCCCTGCCTCGTAACCTCTTATGTTAGAGGTAGTTTAGTAGTAAAAGGTAGAACTGCAGGTATAAGACTTCTGGTTCTTTTCAGAATAATATAGGGGAAAAAAATCCGTCAGTTTTTGGTTGTGAATAATGGAAGGAAGTTAGGAAGGAGCTGGACCTTTCCTAGAGGTTTGCTGGTTTCATGAAAGCAGGAGCTGTCTTTTGCATTGTGCGGATCGTTTTTTAAGGGGGAGGGCCTCAGGTTTTAACCCAATCTATCAATATGTTGCTCAATATTTTATGTTTGTTTTGTTTTGCTGTCTTCTTGGCAAAGAAAGGAAAATTAGTTTTTTCTTTGGAAGGAAGAAATAACTTCCCTGCAGTTGGGTAGTCACTTCTTCAGTGTGAGAGGTGTTATTGTAGACAGTGGCGTTAGAAAGGATGTGATTGCCTCTGTTTAGTAACCTGCTGTGCAGAATTAATCCCCTGGTATTTTCAAAATGGGGTGTTGTGCATTGATTTGTATGTTCTTAATAGATTTTTAATAACTAATGGTATTTAAGTTTTATGGGCATATTGTGATAGACATTTTGAAATTATTGTGTTTAAATTCACATTTTTTTCTAAGAGTGTCTTAATGTGAGATTGCATGCTCTGTTTATTATTGAATCACATGCAATGTGGTTGCAAACAAAGTGTCAAATCTAGTAAATTTGAGATAGTCGAGATAGTCGTGATGAGCTATAAGGTACCTACTTGAGAACAACCTCAGTGATGATGGTGGACTGATCTGCATTATGGACATTGGGAAGCTTTTGCCCTCCTCTCTCTGGGAGCATCATAGCTCCTATGGTTGCCATGTCCTACTGTAGGAATAACTTGGCATCTTCTGGTGACTTGAGCAGCTTCTTAGCAGAAGAGAACTAGTAGTAACACAGGCCAGCAGGAATTCTTATTAGTTTGTGTTCCTCAAATTAGTGTTGACAACAGAGCTGKTTTTTAAAAATAGATAAATAGCATCAATTTTTTGTCTTTCAGATCGAGGAGTAAAAAATGTTCATTAAGGGATAGTTTTTCAGTTTAGTGAAGGAAAAAAAAATTTCTATTGATACAATTCTGTTCTTAAAAAAGATATGAAGACAAAAACTTACTGGCTCTTTTAGTAGTCRTTTAGATCTGTCAGTCAATCAGATTACACACACAATCACAGAATGGTTGAGGTTGGAAGGCACCTCTAGCGATCATCTAGTCCAACCCCCTGCTCCAGCAGGGACACCCASACCACGGGGGCACAGAGTGGCAACCAGGCGGGATTTGAAGAAGGAGACTCCACARCCTCCCTGGGCAGCCTGTTCCAGGGCTCTGTCACCCTCACAGTACAGAAGCTCTTCCTCACATGCAGATGGAACTGCCTGTGTTTCAACTTATACCCATCACTGGCCTATCACTTGCCACCACTCGGAAGAGTTTGACCCCATCCTCTTACATTCTCCCCTCGGGTACTTATACGTACTGGTCAGATCTCCCCTCAGTCTTCTCTAGGCTAAACAGGCCCAGCCTGCTTATTCTTTCCTCATACGAGAGATGCTCCAGTGGTTTCTTCATCTTTGTCGCACTCTGCGGGACCCTCTCTAGAAGCTCCACATCCCTCTTGTCCTGAGGAGCCCAGAACTGTYCCCAGTACTCCAGGGGCGGCCTTACCAGAGCTGAGGAGAGGGGCAGGATCCCCTCCCTCCACCTGCTGGCAACGTCCTCCTGATGCAGCCAGGATCCCATTGGCCTTCTTGGCCACGAGGGCACTGCTGCCTCATGGCTAACTTGGTGTCAACCAGGACTCCCAGGTCGCTCTCCATGGAGCTGCTCTCCAGCAGGTCAGCCCCTGATCTGTCCCGGTGCCTGGGGTTATTCCTCCCCAGGTGCAGGACCCTGCATTTGTCCGTATTGAGCCTCATGAGGTTCTTCTCTGCCTAATTCTCCAGCCTGTCCAGGTCCCTCTGGATGGCAGCACAGCCCTCTGGAGTTTCGATCACTCCACCCAGCTTGGTATCATCCACAAACTTGCTCTGTGCCCTCGTCCAAGTCATTGATGAACAAATTGAACAGCAGTGGGTCCAGTAGTCTGGGCGAYGCTTCTGCCATAATCCAGTAGTGCTGGGGCAGGACACAGGACGTGTTAGAAGCCGGGCAGGTTGGCTCCGGGTGCTCCTGCCTAGGGCCAGTGAGAGCTGAGTGGGCACCGTGCAGGCAGAAGATGCCTGTGTTGTTCTTCACATCGAGCTGCTCTGCCTGTCTGGGAGTGTAGGACATGCGTGTGGCAGCTGAGATTGGCACAAGGGTTATTTGGATGTAGTCTTTGTTCTTTGCTGTGCCCGATACCTTTGATTATTAGTGTCTTTGAAGGCCCTGGGAAATACAGAATAGTTGAGAGTTTGTCTTCATCCTCTAATGGTTCTTATTTTGAACTTACAAATTCCTTTTTTTTTTAAATAAAATTTATTAGGCATAGTAAGTGTGTTTGAGATTACATTAAGATTTTCTGCATATTTAAAGGAAGTATCTCATATGTGTTGAGCTTACTYTGGTATCTGTGGCTTGTTTCACAGGAATCTGTTCCTGAAAAAGTAATTTTTTGCAAGTTTTGGTAACTGCTAGTTAGTACCCACAGCCTAATTTGCTCTTGCCTGTTTGGATTCATAGAACCTGCTTTTCCTCCTTTCACCCTTAAATTTCTAGGTTTCTGTGGGGAAATRACATTTAGAGCTGCTTCGTTTTTCCACTTTCTTTAAAAGGGACAGAGGTTTACAAAGCATGGACTAAAAAATGGAACTCTAGATAGTGTGACTTTAATTTAAGAAGATGTTAAACAAGTAACTTGAGCTATTGCTTTTATTTTACTGTTTAAAATCTTCCATAGATTTAAATGGACAGAGCAGTTTAAAAGGGGAATTAGCAGACTCGTAAATAAGTTCTCAGATTTTCTTTTTTGTTTCTGATAGAGATGTTTAGAATTATAAGCTAATCATGTTTTCTTTGTTTTTTGAGAACAAAACTAATTAGCTTATAATTCTCAGATTTTCAGTTCTACTTGTGACACTACAGTAGTGTATTTTAAACTGRGAAACTCAAGTGAGAAGTTTGTACTAGATACCGAGCAACTTTTGGACTATGTTACCTGATAAGCTTCCAGAGTTAGAAATTGTTAGGTGGATTTAAATTTACAAAAAGAAAAAAAAACACCTATAAGTAGAGCTAGACATTAAACAGATTATGTGAAGGTGAACACATTCTTATGTGAATACTATAAAAATCTTTTTAAGATATTGGACCAAAAAAGAGTGGTCTTTTGCATGGAAATTACCATGTTTTCCTGTAGTTCCYGTACTCAGTGTTCCTGTGCAGGAAATCTAATGACCTTTTGAACTTTTCAGGTTACTACTCCGGGTGTTAAACAAGGACCAGCTTCGCAGTCAGCACCTCAGCAACCAGTAATAGCTGACAAGCAGGCAGGACACGAACCTGCCTCTCCTCGAAGCCTTCAGCGCTCAAGGTATAGTGAAACACTTGTCTGTGTTCACTGGGTTCTTCTCTGTTCACTCTGATCCACCTTGTATTGTGTGTGGTGCAATTTGTGAAGTTTTCTTCAATGGATTTATTAAAGATGTGGTTTAGCTCTGCTGCTGCTGAAGGATGCAGCTAAATAACTTCAACACAGAGCTCATGTGGCAGATTCTCTGCTCTGCTTTTTATGCCCTGTTAGTGGTCTGTTCCAAGAAGCAAAAAGATTTCGTATTTCTCCCCTATCATTGTGGAGTTAATAAAACAAGTGATTTACATTCTTCTGCAAAGGTTGATTTCAGACTCTGGAGTTATTTCTTCTTTCTGTGTGGGTATAGGATTGAATGCTTTACCTGTGTGTGACTCTCTTAGAGTTAGGTTTTTGTGGTTTCTTGCTATAGTGCAGATTTGATTTTTAAATGAGTAAGAGCTGCTGTCTGCCATGCGATATTGTTGCCTTAATGAAAAACATTAAAAAACTAAGTAAGCTTCACAAATGCTTTTCCTTGGCCAGATGTTTTTGTCCACGTTACAACCTGTTCAGATGTTGTAAGATACGAACAGTTAGCCTTTCATTTACAAGCTGTATTTAAAATATGTATCTTGCCAGACCTTTCTTCGGGAGAAATGAGTTTCTCCTTGTGTACCTGCTGTTACCCTCATAGATGCCACCTAGGGTTGGTCTCACAGTCAGTCAGTGGTGGAGTCGTGGGATAGGGCCCTTTCTTGTGACAAGGTTCTCGAAAAACAGAGCTGTCACTGTGGGCTCCCCAAAGTCTGCAAGCAGCTGTGCTTTCTAAAGGCTAGTTTTACAATGCTTTTATATCACAGGCTGGGATGCTAAAAAAGAAAAATTCCCTTCCCTGTCAGCACTGTAGAGCTTCATAACAGGGGATGGTTTTGATTTCGGTCTCATTGATTAACTTATYTTACCATTTTTTCAAATAAAAATTTTAAACAGCATTTTATTTTGTTTTTCATTGGCAGCCCGATCCCAGTGAATGGCCTTACTGGTGATTCACAACTGTGATGTTCATCTGTTTGTGTGGGTGCAAACAGGAGCAAGGGGGAAGTTTAAGTTTGAGAGTCTTTTTGTTGTTGTTGTTTAAAATGCTTTTTTGGTTTTGAATTTTGGCAGCTGTCTAACATAGAGTTCAGTCTACTTTGTAGTTAGTGGCTTCTTTATATTATTAGTTGGTCGATTGGTCTCCAGTAATTATGGATGGTGGTGTTTAAATCTTTCTGAATAGTAGTATCAAAAGCTGATTCTTAGCAACCAGCTAAACCTTGTTAACAGGGAGCAGTGAGGTTGTGGTGGTTGTGAATGAGAAAAGTTCCCTCTGTCYCTGGCTGGTTCTCCTTTCCCCATAGGAAATCTTGTTCACAAAGACAGAGATGTGTCCTTGGGACATTCACAGCAGCTTAGAGTCTGTCTGAAGTGATGCTGGGGACATTTCACTGGCTTAAATTGTTAGTTGTGACAATGATACTCATCGCTCATTTCTAGCTTTTTAGGAAGCATCTCATTTGCAAAACTGCAAGATGAAGGAGGAGAGGTTTTGGGAGAACATGAGTCTGATAATTTCTTTTGTTCAATGAAAGGGAGTAACTTTAACTCCAACAAATGTGTGAATAGCTTTGGTTAATTTTCAAGTTTTGAATATACTTGTGGCATAATGTGCTTTCTCTGAGATGTACCCGGGGTTATGGATACTTCAGCARTGAAACTGAGTGCCTAGTAGTTTATTTCTTAAAGAACAAGGYGCATTTTTCCTTTACCTCTAGAAAAAGCAAACCTGTTGGGGGGAAGAGAGTCAGACCTTTGCGGGGTGGAGAGTGTGATTTTGTAGTTGCCGATAGTGTGGTTCAGAACCATCTCTTTTTTTCATATCCTTGTGTAGACATTTTTTCCTTAGTAAAACCATTTTGTAACCTGTGGTGTTGACATTCTTTATCTATATCTATCGTCTAAATGATCATAAATGATCTTTATCATTTAGCAGTTCAGAAAAGTATTTGGCTTTATTAAAGCATTTAAAAGTTTAAGAGCAGTTTGGAACTTCTTCTGTCATTGCTGTATCGGCAGCTCCCCCTGCTGTTGAGCAGCTGCTGCAGGGAATTTTATGGTATAATCTTCTGTTCACGATTAAGTATAACTTTAAAAAAGAGAATAACATATCTTAATTGTTTCCACAGAAACTTTATGATTGGATGAAGAGATTTTCTACTGATTAAGTTGGAGTCAGAAATGAGTTTGATAAATGGAGGGAAGCAATAGGGGAGTTTGGGTCCCCGTCCAGCAGAGTCATAAGCTCTGAAGATAAATGTCAGTCCTTYTTAGTTAATAAGTACATCCTTTCTCTCATCATCATTCTGATGATGTTGTATGTGTGCACAGAATAATTTAGATTGGAAGGGATGTCCCGAGGTCATCCTGTCCGAGCCTATTCAAAGCAGGAAGAGCAAGATCAGGTTGCTGATGGCATCACCTAGTTGATTTTTTAATAGCTCTAAGGGCAGGTTTTTCACAGCATCCCTGGGCATCTTCTTTCACTGTCTGACTCACCTTATAGTGGGGGAAAAAAAACCCTTATATCTAATTAGAATTTCCCTTGTTGCAGCTTGTGTCCCTGCCCCTTGTCCTGTCACTGTGCACCCCTGAAGGTGGTTATGTCCTCTTTACAGTCTCCTGTTAGGTAGCTGAGGACAGAAAGAAGATCCTCCAACTCACCTCTTTCAGGCTTTTCTTTTCCAGACTTAACAAACCTGGTTCTTCAGCTTCTCCCAATACACCATGTGCTTTAGCCCCCTAAGCATCTCTGTGGTCCTCAGTGGATTGCCCCAGGGTGGCAGTGCCTGTCTTGTCCAGTTGTGTCCAAGTTCCCAGCACAATCGAGGAGGAGGAGGGTGTAGATTTCCTCAGCCTGCCTCCTGTTAATATTGCYTGGCGTGCGGCCTTTGCCACGGGCATGGACACGCTGCTGATCTGCATTTCACTTGCCTACCAAGATCTTCACATCCTTTTCTTCAAAGCTGCTTTCTATCCACATATATGTTGAGCATCCAGGCTGTACTGTTTTGTGGGGTTATTCCAGGATCGTTGCATGGGGTCATTCCATTTGGCTGCASGTTTTTGAATTTGCCCTTATTGAACTCGTCTCCTATTAGTCTCTTCCTTCAGCTTGTTGAGGTCTCTCTGGATAACAACCTACCCTACATCATAATGATTGTTTACCCTAATTAGGTGTCATCAGCAGACTTGCTGACATTGTACTCTGTGCCCCCTTATGGGCCATTAGACAGACTTTAAATAGTTCTGGTCTGARTATTGATCAGTGAAGGATGCAGCCAGTCACTGGCTGCTGATTGGCCTTGGACCTGCCCTCTGCAACCCTTGGTGCTCATTGCTGCAGCCAGTTTTCTGTCTATGGATGAAATATAGACAGGGTGAGTGGACTGTCAAGTTGAAAAAAATTACACTGGGAAACCATGTCTTGTTGAAGAAGGATGTTTCGAACTTCCCCATGTCCACTGAGCTGCTGACCATCTTATCACAGAAGGACAGTTAGGTTGGCCAGGCATAACTTGCCCATGGCAAAGAGCCATGGCCATGCCCATGGCTGTTTTCTTAAGAATGCCTTTTTGTATTTMGCATGCCTGGAAGGAGCTCCAGCATGAATTACTGTGTAATTTCCTTGAGACCYGAGGTGGGGTCGGCTGGTCTGTGCTTCCTGGGTTCCCTGAACTGCTCTTGCTGAAGACGGGTGTAATTCCCTTTCCCCATGGTAAGGAGTTTCCCTCAGTCACCATGATCTTTCAGAGGCGGTAGAGGGCAGCTCAGAATGACACAGGCCGGCTCCTTTATTCCCCTAGGTGCACACTGTCTGTTTGCAAGGAGATATATATATATACATTTTATATATATATATATAATGTAGTGAATATTTGCAGCAAGTTCCGAGTGTTCACTCTTTCTTCCGCCCCAGTAGGTTGGTACTTGGCGCTGACTTTGCTAAGAGGCTCCAGGCCACGGGAGGTGTGAGGGCAAACCATACCTATAGAAACATTGCTGAGCAGGTTGGCCATTTGTCCCAGGGGTCCTCTGGGGGTTCCTAAGCCTGCAGGTTCCTTTAGCTTTCTTCCGCTGCTGTTGTACAGCACTTGTTACCTGTCACCTCTCTCTACATTCAGCTCCACTCTCAAAGTGTTAATATTGTTCTTTTTGTCTAATCAACTCAACATTTCTCCAGTTAAGTGTTTTTATCACTTCTAAGTTTCAGTAAGTGGCTAAGCAGATTAATGAAGGAGACGTTAAGTTGAATAAAAAGGGAATGTTCTCTTATTTTCAGTTACGCCATGTATTCCCCTTGGCAGTTTTTGTTGCCCAAAATCAAAGGAAACTTACTCATTAAATAAAGTCACCCACCGCAAACTTCTCTTGCAGGGTCTTTTTACATCCTAAGCTTTTAAACAAAGCTAGAGGCGATGAAAGGCCTGCGGGTGAATGACACAAGGGGTGTGGAGGAACAGGACGTAGCGCTGCGGAGCGACGGGGCAGCGTGCGGCGTCCCGGCTGCGGGCTGCCTGCTTCGCACTGCAGCGCAGCGATCAGCGTGAAGGCGTGCRGGGCTCTAAGGACAGGGCAAGGAGGAGATGTGTTCGCCTTCAGGGGGCCGGTTAGGTGGAGAATTAAGGTAGTTTCTCTCTGATTTGATTACCTGCCTGTGGGTAAGATAATAATAAGTAAGATTTAGGAAATCGACTGCAATTATGGCCCAGGCCAGAAGCTGCTGTCAGCATAGGTGGGGGTGACTGTGAGCATTATGCATCTTATTCGTATGGCTCTATACTTAATTAGCACCACTGTTTCTCAGTGTATGTAGTGCCTAAAGGCGGCTGTAATTGCGAGGGGCTGTTACTGGGCTGGGGACGCTGCTCTGTGTCCTCCCCCGCAAGGGCGGACGGGCCCCAGGCCCGCAGCTCCCTGCCCCACTTGCCCTGCTCTGTGTCCACRAGCTGTAACCTGCTTGTTCTGCCCTCCTGCTTGTTCTGCCCTCGCAAAAGGAGTGTGAGTGGAGGGCAAGGAAGTGATCCAGGGGGTCTGGGGGAAGAGAGGCCTTGGTGTTGTAAGGGAGGGYGTTAGGCACGAGAGCAGCCGTAGGGCAGAGCTGTGGCGCTGCAGGGCTGGGGGCTGCGTGGTAACGTGGTGTTCATCTTGACCCTGAGACCTGGGCTTCCAGACACCCACTGAGTACATTTTGTTACTAGCGTTTTTAGTCTMTTTAGGGGAAAATTTGGCAGCTTGCTGGGCATCATGTTAAGTGCTGAAATTGTGCGTGCCACAGTTAAGTGGTTAACTTATTTATCCAGAGAACTCACAGTGCAAGTATAAGCTGAAGGGTGAGGACTYGCAGCTTTGGGGTGGAAGAGTCCGTGTTAGATTAAACTAGTCTTCCCAGCTTACCAAAGGTTTAATGAACCAGTATCTGCTTTTTTTAGTGGTTGTAACAGGATTAGGCTCTTATAAAAAGAAAAGATTCTTAAGAAGGAACTTAAGGTGCTACTAACGCTCATCAGGAGCAGCATGAGAGAGCGAGGAAAAACGACTTGTGAAGGCCTTCCTTTTGGAGTGGAGCAAGAGGGTAGCTTAGAGGTGTACAGTTAGAGCACAAATGCTGTCAAAGCAATTGCCAGAATATTTTTGGAGATAATGTAATCTTAAGACCTGTGGATGTCAAAAGACCAATTTGTCAAAATCAGTATGAGTGATTTCTAGCGAGAAGAAATTTTGATGAAAAATTGTAGTTGGATAGTGAAATTGAAAAGCAGTGTGTGTAAGTATTGTTCAGAAAATATGAATGTTGCTTTTGCTTGGATATGGAAACTTGAAAGAGGACAGAYAAAGGCTTTGTCCGGAGTACAAAGTTCCTGGTTTGGTTTAAAATAGAGAGTGATCAACTTACTGTGTCTTCTATTGCCACAACTTTTGTGAGCAAACTGTCCAGCAATAGATTGATTCACAACCAGGAAAAGGGCAGCACGAGTGTGTTTCAGTCAGGTTGGTAACTGCAGATGTTGTATTGCTGCTTGACCTCAAAGGGGAGTGTCAGCACAGTCATTAGGAGTTTGTACCTTGACATTGGTACAGCTTCGCAAAGCTTGTCTCGAGAGAGAGAGACATGGCTTTTTTCTTTAACGAATATTGTGGCACTTCCAGTTATTTTGTTGAGCATCTGAGCTGTTTGACTCCATTAGACACGTGCGTGTTGGAAATCCTAGAAGATTTGCAGCAGTTTGCAGGCGTATGCAGGCTTATGTTCTCTATCCAACACGAAAATGTAGCCACAGGTCACATCTCTTACACAGCTACCAGAGCTAAACCCTGCCATACTGTAGCGCTCAAACAGCTCTGGTGTCACTAGGAGGTTTTCTGAAAGGTGGCTTAGGATGAATTTTTGGTAAATTACCCTAAATACCCACTTGTTTGAATGTTTTCTGTAGTGTATGGCTGGCATCAGTGAATTCTATGTGTTTATTTCTCTGCAGGCTTATGTATGTGTTTAGACCCTCATTTCTTTTCAAACTTTCCTTTTCTAGTAGTCAAAGAAGCCCATCGCCAGGTCCAAATCATACCTCCAGCACGAGTGCATCGAATTCAACACCTGCGCCCCAGACTACATCTGTACGACCCACTTGTTCATTAACACCTACACTAGCAGCTCACTTCAATGAAAACCTTATAAAGCATGTTCAAGGCTGGCCTGCAGACCACGCAGAAAAGCAAGTGAGTACAGCTGTGCTTTGTTCCTGCTGCAGCTTAAAGGCTGAGAATTAAATAGTATTAGAAAACATAGGACGTGAGTTAGGCCAGGTCTGCAGGTTTTACATGAGACTATCATTCAGCAGTTGAGTATTTTAAGTCTCATTTGATGTATTGGTGCTTTTGAAGTTTTCTGTTGGAGGAAGTTCTGATCTTCTAGTCTTTTCAAGAGTGGTGCTGAATCAGGGGCTGCCGCGAGGAGCTGCTTGTAGGGTGACTCTTAAAGGTGCAGTCTAGACTCATTCTCTTTGCGGGCTGTCTTTCTTTTTGTTTATTTGGGTTTTGTTTTCTTGATCCCATTTTTTATTCAGTTGCAAGGCATGCCCATCTGCACTGAGCGAGGCCACAGAAGCTGTTGCTGTGGAATGTCTGCCAACATACGGCCACGATGCAGCAAATCCACCTCTCCCTACAGCCCTGGCCCCGTGCTCAGAGGCTTCAGCTAGCAGTATTTTCACTGCATACCGAATTGAGATATAAGCTACATGAATCTATATTGTCTGTATTAGATACAAGTTATTTTTTTCCACTGGTATCAGTAGTAGATCAAGAGAAGTAGCTAATGCCGGGCTGCTGTGCACTCAGTTGGATACTGCTGCCTTTGTGCCAGCTTTCCTGTGCTGCCTTGTCTTACTTGTCATTTTGGATTACTTCACTTTAGATGATAATGTTTACAGGCCAAATCTGAATAGTGAGTCTTAGGGGATTAAGTCAGAGATAATTGATGTAAAAGAAAAATGAAGAAAATTAGATGTTCAGTATAGTAAAGAAGATAGGATGAAACAGAGACTGCAATATGATACCTTTGTTGCTTCAGCTTTCTAACCAGATGGTTAGATTGAAATTGAAGGATACAAACACATGCAAACTTAAAAAAATAATGTTAATAATTACTTGAGCCAGAGCAGCTATTTGTTAAAACAGTTGGATTTCACAAAACGTACTTTGCAGTAATTATTAGTTTAAAAAAAAACTTGAGCAGCTAGCAATTACATTGGAGAAGCTGTGGAAGATTTTGGTTGATATTGAAACCTGGAAAATAATCCAGTTCTGTGGTTGGTAACTATCTTTAATAAATAAATAAATAAAATAGGAGAAAGGGTCCTGTAGATGGCCTGGACTCAGTAACCTGTGTGAGAGGGTGTCCTACTGGTCACCAGACTGCTCTCATTTTTTTCAATTATTGATCTGTTTTGCTGCATTGATGACTTATGGATATCAGTAGTCTAGAAAAGAAGATCTCATGGAAGGAACTAGGTCACAAACTGCCTTTTAAGACTGGAGAAATGCCTGAGGTAGATGAAGACCTGTGCTAAAGACTGTTATCCTTGAGAAAGGAAATAGCAAGTGTGCAAGAACTTAGGAAGAAAATAGCATTGCCAAACAGGAATTCTGCAGGAGAGAACTGCTTTGAACCATAAGCTTCTCATGATACACTGCTTGCAAAAAGATTTATTTTTGTATCAGAGCGTGATATATAGGAAATACTCAAACTGGGGCTAGGACATGCCTTCTAAATTCATACTTGTGCTAGCCCTCACCTGACTAAGTGGGAATATTCAAATGGAGTTTATCTAGAAGAGGGAACAGGTGAAGAGGGTTATAAACATTTTCTGTTTAACTTAACTAGAAAAATGATGTCATTCAATTGTTTGTGTCCCTAAGGCTTAAATTACCGTAGAAACTTAGRTTACCTGTTAGAAAATGTGGATGGAGCCTGTTAAGTACTTAAATTTCTTAGCATGTGACAGGGCAGCAAGTTTCCTGTCTCCAYGTTGGTTCAGTAAACATCTGTTAGGATCAAGGAAATCTGAACCATCCCTGCCTCGGCATAGGCCTGGGCTGGATGATTTTCTGGCACCCAGTGCTGTCTGCATCTGTGATTCTAAATGAGCTTCTTTTTTTTTGAGAATTTAATGCATTTGGATTTAATATTCCCTTTTAGAGTGCTTTGCTCTTTCAAGATGTTCTCATCCAACAATTCCCTGGCTACAGCAAGCTGTTTCTAATGCATGATTCCAAACGATACCTTTTAAATTTAACTCTTGCAGGCATCAAGATTACGTGAGGAAGCCCATAACATGGGAAGCGTTCATATGTCAGAAATTTGTACTGAATTAAAGAATTTAAGATCTTTAGTTCGAGTATGTGAAATTCAAGCAACTTTGCGTGAGCAAAGGTAAGTCTGTGCTGTGTTTGTTTTTCAAGTGGTGCTTCTCAAGGTGGTAATACACTTCCCAGTCTGGTACTGTTCTGCAAGAGGTTTATTTATGACCTAAATGCAAGTATTGCTAATGCTTACCAGGTATGAACGCCACCTGTTCTGTGTACATTTTACCTGTTTCCCACACAGATACTTCTTGACAATCTCCAGTGAATAGAACCAGGTATGCAACGTGCGCATGCATTCTCACTCACATGGATAGAAAAGAAGTACCTTTTGAGATACGTTAGCATGTTAGGAAAGAAAACTGATCTACTCACAGTAGTTGAGAATATCTGCAGTATATGTCCATACGTCGTAGGTCACATAGGTACACGTCTACACGCTGGTCTTAAATGCCATGGTTTGTATGAGACCCATTTATTGCATTGAAAGCCAGAACAAGTTTGAAGAGTTCTTGTTRATGCTGTAAGCTAAGGAGAAAATCTTGTTGTTCATGCAGAGAACATCTGAGAAGATCTTGGGGATCGCAATTATGGCAAAGCACATTGCTGCCTTTTAAATGAGTGACTTGTGCTGTACTGCTTCAGCAGTCCACAACCACATCGGTAAAGACTTTGTTAATAGGATTGAGAAGCTTAAGCTTAACATACGTAATGAAACCTTTCACCAAAACTTTGAGGCTGAGTCTACTTTTATATTCAGTTTTCTTTTTGAATGATTTCGTCCTGCCTGTTAAGCCATGCTGTGGTTTGTTGAATTCATGGGTTTTCACTKCCTGTCTTCAGCTCTTTAAGTAGCAGCTGTCTAAGTAGTGTTGGTCTCTAATCCCATCTCAGAAGCTGCTGCTTTTTGGCAGTTCACAAAACAACCCCTACAGTCAGCAGTAGACTCTAAAATGCTTGTAAATATTCTGTGATAAAGGATCTAAAGTATCAGCTCTCTCCAAAATTGTGTCCCATAGTTACATAAATTGAAGGAGTTATTGTACTACTTAATTATCTACATATGAAATGAAACCCACTAAGGTTTAATTTCACTCTCTGAAGGCGTATCTGTTCTGCAGTAACAGGTATTGTCCAGCTAGCTAAGCAGCACTCTTGTGTCTATGTTGTCTGTCTTTGAATTGTCKATGGGTAAGGATTGCTCTGACTTTGAATCAATGATAACACACCAAACACTCTTATGTTTTTTACTGCCATCCTGAAGACATGGAATATATGGTACAGGCCACAAGCTTGAATGGGAGACGGAAGGAAATTTTGCAAATAGTGGGGTTACCAAAGTGTCATCACCTAGTGACATCACCTGGTCAACTTAGGTGATGACACGGTCTCTGTACTCCTCAGGAAAGAGAGCTGTTTAAATTTGTTCTAAGAGGCACCCTTGTATCTGGGCAAAGCAAGTGTTCAGCTGTAACCCTTACTGACAGTGTGAACTGGCACTCTTCATTGACTGATGTTTCATACACTCATATGTTTAGATTTTTATTATGTTTTTCAATGTGTCTGTTCAGAGCATTTTCACCTTCTTATAAATAGGATATTAACCTTTTTAACTGAACTAGTCACATATTTGAAAAACATTTTACAAAAATCTGCAGGCATGCATGCTTTCTCTGACCGTTAAAATGACTTTTGACTGGCAGATGATTTGTTTAGTGTTGCAGCTTTTCCTTGGCATTTCCTTAAGTCATTCACATGCTTTCATTATACTTCAGCATAATGAAAAGTTGCTGCAAAATTGTCATTGCAAATTTTTGGAAACAGTGACTAAACCAAATGTTCATTAACTACAATGGTTGTTTATGTCAGATCAGCAGAATAAGGAAAAACTATAAGGGAAAGTTAGCAGTAAAGTTTATTTTCAGGGAAGCTCTAGTGACAGCTTCTTCCTTCAGATGTATTTTGATTTTTTTATTCAATTTTTTTTTAAGATTGGCATTCTCTGTAACTAGAGATTACATGTAAAATATTGTTTATTGTACCAACCAGAGAACCAAATACCAGGGAGAAAAAAGCATTAGGCCATGCAGAAAACTCCAATTATATACTGAGTTGTATATATGAATGTCTCTCTATTGCTGACCTGAGCTAAAATAGAGAGGAGCAGGTTATGGTGGGGTTTGRTGGTCTAGGGAAGCAAGAACCTGTGTAGCTCTTCTGCCTGCACRTACCCAGATCTACTGGAGTGTCAAGTCCTCCAGATCATGGGGAAGACATAAATAGAAGGGGAAGAAGATAYAGCTTGTACTCAGTGTTGTGCTCTGTGCCCCAGAACAAGCCCGTTAAGATGGGTTGATTTTCATGGTCTTGCCCAATATAAATTTGCTGAACTATGGAGGAGGATGGGGGCAGAGGAGCATTTGGTTAAAAACTTGAGAGTTCTTTGGGATATTTCACACTTTGCTGGGGAAAACTGTGACCTGGGCATAATACCTCTTTTTTTTTTTTTTTTTTTGTATTTCTCAGTTTCTCAGTGTCTTTTTCCCATGTGTCCCACTTTTGGTTGCATTCACGTAGCCTTGATCATAATTATGTATTGGTCATAATGAAATACAGCATCTTGATTTTCTAAAACAGGCCTGTGCCCCTGCCTAGATGATTTAACAGATGAGGAGTTCATGTAAAGGATTTGAAGTTTATTAATAGAACCAAGGAACTTGGCGTCTTTCACTGAAATTGAAGATACTTGCATAGATACCTAATGTAGTATCTGTATGTAATGGAAATATTTATACTAATGTAATTATTTTCTCTTGCAGGATACTATTTTTGAGACAACAAATTAAAGAACTTGAAAAGCTAAAGAATCAGAATTCCTTCATGGTGTGAAAAGTTGTGAACAATTGCACATGGTTTTGAGTAAAGGAACTGTTAAACTGATGCCCAGTCTTGACACTTTTGAGCTGCATTTGAGTAGACTTTGGACCGTTGAGCTGGGCAGAAAAAAAAGATGACATGGGGAAGGGGACAGGAGGGAGTCAAATTCAGGGGAAAGATACAAGAATGATTTGTAAAACCCTTGAAATGTAGATTTCTTGTAGATGTATTCTTCACGTTGTAAATATGTTTTGTAGAGTGAAGCCATGGGAAGCCATGTGTATCAGAGCTTAGACATCCAAAACTAATCAATGCTGAGGTGGCTAAATACCTAGCCTTTTACATGTAAACCTGTCTGCAAAATTAGCTTTCTTTTTTTTTTTCTTTTTTTCTTTCTTTTTTTTTTTTTTAGTTAATTTATCGTTCAGAAATTTTGCATTTCCTGAAATTCAATGCAAGCGCCAGGCGATCCGTGTCTACGGCTGCAACAATTTGGGTAATGTACAAAATATCATGAAACAACTGGGTTTCCACACTTGCACCGAATCAAGAGCAGTGCTTCTCCATTTTTGTTTTACAGAGAAATGTTTTTCATTTTCTGTGTTCCATTTCCCCATGAAATCCTAAATCTGATTTTATCTTTTTTTTTTTTTTAATGCTTCTAATTTTCTCTTAAGGCACTGTTGCTATGGCACTTTTTCTATAATCTTTTCATTCCTGTGTACAGTAGCTTAAAATTGCAGTGATTGAGCATAACCCACTTGTTTGTATAAATTATTGAAACGTATTTCCATTTGCACCCTGTAAGAATGGACTTATAGTACTGCTGGGCATGTGTGCTGAAAGTACATTACTTGCTCCAATATAAGGAAATAGCCCAATGAACATGTTAACATGGTTGTGGGAGGGGAAAGAGGAAAAAAAAAAAAAGCTAGTCAGATGTGAATTGTATCTGTTGTAATAAACATGTTAAAACAAAGAAACACTGGTTTTCATTTCCTTTTGGTCAACACATTAAAATTTGGTCTGTTTGGGGACTCTTTATTAGAACTGTTCTTGTTGAACATTTTTGTACTTAAATAATTCCTCAAGGGAGGTTTTGTTTAAAACTTGTAAACAGGAAATTGTGTATAAAATATTTAATGAAATATAAAATTCAACAAGGATGATTTAAGACACCTCCCCAACAGTTGTCATATGTTAACTCCTGGTTTACCTGTCTTGCTATTATGACATTTCATTTCGAAGGATGTTTGTGTTGTAGCTAACTGTTTAAGTCTGGTGCTGACTGCTGTTCTTAACCATCACAAAACGCTGAATTTGTGTAATTGGAGCAACCCACCGTTTGAAAATGGTGGAGAAGCTCAGCTTTGTATATTGTTTCCTAAAGTATATTAAAAATAAAAAAGAAACTATTGCTACTACAAAATAAACTTGGCTTTTTCTTTGCATAAAAACAACAAAAGGCAACGGTGCTGCTAGTTCAGTATTTGCACAGGTGCAAACATTAACAGTAGTCTGGTAAAGTGAAATTATAGGTGGTGGATTAAAAAAGGACTAAATGGTAAAGATGCTGCTGCGTGGTTTGTTCCTACCAAGTACTGCCTTTCAGCACCAGAAGGTTTTTTTTAGTGGGGTTTTTTTTTCCTTTTTTTTTTGGCCTTAAAGTGAGTGAATTCAGACTGATTTTTCCAAGCCCCTTTTTAATCGATGGAAGTTGAATATTGTTTCCTAACCAGACATAGCAGATGGACCAAGTTTTGGAATACTTAAACTGTGGAAGTGGGGGAGAGAGAAGGGGGCAGGTAGAAAATACACTTTTCTATTTTTAGTTAGAGGAGAATGAGAAAAAATCCTGACTTTCCTGAAATGCTTT
Source organism: Nothoprocta perdicaria (assembly GCF_003342845.1). Lineage (NCBI taxonomy): Eukaryota > Metazoa > Chordata > Aves > Tinamiformes > Tinamidae > Nothoprocta > Nothoprocta perdicaria. The sequence goes on along the minus strand of NW_020455832.1, from coordinate 3,250,127 downwards.
AAAATACAGTAGAGCAGTTAGGAAACCTTAACTGTAAGAGCAGCATTTCTCTTTACACTTAAAGTTTGCTGCTCTTCATCTTTGCCTGACTTTGCAATTCTTTCTGTACTTTTGTCTCTGTGACAGTGATGTTTGTAGAACAGAGACAAGATTTTCTGCCAAATTTCTTCCTTTTGGCCCATCCCCAGCTGAGGCTGGCGGGTTGTGTTGGGAGAAGCTGATTTCCTGGATTTACCTCTGTGCTGTAGCGGTGTAAACGTGTTCCGTGTGTTAATGAATCGCAGCCTGCACGGGCAGATTGAAGCTTAGAAAGCAGAACCATAGAAGCATAGAAAGCAGAGGAATTTGTAATTTTTTTTTCTCACCTTTTAACCTCTTTCCTGTGTGTGGCGTTTCATACCATGCAAGCGTTTGGGTTTGCTCAGAAGCCAGGAGTAGCTGAGTTTTAATTTGTGTAGTTCCTGCTTCCTGGGACTGCAAAGGCACAAATGACCCGGGGCTTCCTGAGAACGGGCACCCGAGGGTGCATTTCTGGTGGTGACCCTGCTTCCCTGCTGAGTACGTGCGGGTGGAAGCAGAGGGGGTTGCAGCCGTCTGCGGTTCTGGTGTTCGGCAGCTCTGGTCGCTGGCTGAGGCAGAAGCTGCTTCTCCTTCAGTTGGCTGGGCTGATGCCCCCTGAAGTTGCTTTGTTCCCTCTGGATTCAAGCCCCAGCCCTGGATCAGCTCCATGGGTTAATTCTGTATTGCTTGAAGATTATTTTGGATTATTTTTTAAACCATCTGTTTGAATGAATAAAAGGAACGAAGGTTMGAGCACGCTCAGACGCTGCCTGCTGCGGTAACCATCGTTGTACAGAACAGCCTCTTTTCCAGCCTGTTTTGTTGATCCTCAGGTGAAAAACTGCCAGCTCGTTCCTCTCACCCCATCGGTGGTTGACTGCTCTGCTCTGTGTTTTTGACACGTTTCACGCCCAGGGATCTCATAGTATGTGAATAGGCGCAGGCAACTTTGGGGTTAAAGGGAGCAGCAAAGATTAACTTGCTGACCTCTTGAAATACATATCTATGCAGGTGTGTATATGTGTATATAGTATGTATTATACATTATTTGTAATATATTTTATATACATATTTTATATGGACACACACTCTTCAGTTATGTCTTTCCTGAACTAATCCAATAAAGAGTCCTTCCTTGTGCACATTAAGTAGCCTATGCAAAGCCGGGGCTTCCGCGTTTGATCATCACGTGGCAGCTTTTCTGCCCTTGGCCCCTTCAGCTGCCCCCAGCAGAGGTCGGAGCCCAGACCCCGCGCCCAGGCCGAAACCTTCCCTGGYGTCCGCGCAGGTGGCTGCAGGGGCTGCTCCGACGCGCGCGGCACCGGGGGCAGTGCCTGGATTACGGGCTCTCCATGCGAGTTCGGCAGCCGGGTGGTTGTGGCCGCTCGGGAGGCCCCGGGAGCGACGGGCAGGACCGGCCCTCTGGGTGTTACGTGACGGRTCAACCAGGCTGTTCTGCTCGCTCCTAAGCTCTTGTCTGAAGCTGGTGAAAAATGAGCAGGTTCACCAAGGCCATTACTAGATATCCAACTTGTCATGTATTATCTGTACAGAAACTGATGCTGTGCATTCAAATACAGCTCGTGGTTTGAGTGAAGGAGGCTCTCTTGGGTCATTTTAAACCTGCAAGTAAAATCAGATGAATTTCATCTGGGATAAAACTCGTTTTCCTCTTAGGCAGGTGTTCAGAAAGTCTTTGTTGGGGCTGTGGGATGTGTTTTCCATATTGATACCTTTGATATGATTGGTCAAAGATGACAGTTACAGAACTGATAAAAGAATCATTAAATATGTTTTAATTTGCCTTTGGTGGTCATGTTACGTAAGTAAAGAAAATCCTGTAAGAGTGCCAGCTCGGTAAGCCCCCGGGTGGAAGGAGACCCCATCCCTTTCCAAGGATTTATTTATAGTTAAATCTCAAGTCCATTCTCAGAGGTAGGAGCTGGAAGTTTTTGTGGATACTTCATTCCTGTAGCTGTCTCCAGTGTAATTTTGGCCCTCAAAAACATGGACTTTAGGAGATTTTCATTGTGGTCTTGATATATCCTTAGACCTGCAGCCCTGCAGACTTCATCCAAAACCCTGCGGTGGGGTGTTTTGTCAGCGTGGCTGGGATGCAGCTGGAGCTCGGCTGGAAATCTTGTGCTTCTGCTCAATGCGTTTCCCTGCATTTCCCATTTTTGCCTGGAACAGGCTGCCCAGGGAGGTTGTGGAGTCTCCTTCTCCGAAGGTCTTCAAAACCTGCCTGGATGCTGCCCYGTGCTCTGGGTGTCCCTGCTGGAGCAGGGGGTTGGACTGGATGATCTCTARAGGTCCCTTCCAACCTCAACCACTCTGTGATTCTGTGATTTCCCTTAGCAGCACAAAGCTCGGGTGCTGGGCAGAGCTATTTGGGAAGCCAGGGAAGTGCAGGCTGATGGTGCCCAGAATGTGCCCGCCCGGACTGCTCGGTGGCACCAGGGCTCTGGTGTCCGCTCTTCCGTCCYGGTTCATTTAGCTGCTGCTCTGCATCCTCACAGGGAAGTTTTATCTTTGTTTTTTCCCCACATTTTGAAAGTTCTAACTTTTTCTTCCTGTTGAGGATTCAGTTCTGTAATAGGACTTTTTTAAAAAAGAGAAAGCTTTTAAACCACTTACGACACCTGCAACTTCTTCCTTTATTCCCTTGCTGAACAGAGCAGCCTTTCTGCTCCCAGTGATGTTTGCCAGAAGCTGCAATCACTGCTCCTCTTGATACCCTTCTTTTTTTAGGTTAAAAGATAAAAGAGCTAGGGTAGTATCAGAATATCAGTTAATTCAAAGAAATGTTCTGCTCTTGGCTTGGCCTCATAGGTGTCTGTTGTGAAGAGTGTGTGTGTGTGTGTGTGTACGTGTACATACACGTATATATACAAATATATGTATGTGTGTGTGTGGAGTGTGTATATACGTGCCTAGGGATGTGACATCTCACAGGAGCGGAGACGTTAGCGCACGTAGCCGCTTCCCTGTGGGCCGGGTCTCACATTCCTGCCCCTTCCCCGCGGCCTGGGTCCTGCGTTCCTGCCCGTTCCCCATGGCCCAGGTCCTACATTCCTGTCCCTTCCCTACAGCCCGGATCCCACGTTCCTGCCGATGGCCTTTCGCCAGCCCGGGAGCAGTTCAGGGAGCAAAGTCCCAGCAGAAAGCGCTCTGCTAACCGCGTGTGTTGAGCTGAGCGGCCCCGGGGAGGCGAGGGCAGCTCCAAAGGGGACCCGAAGGAGCGGTCAGCAGCAGTCGGTCGTTCCCTCAAATCATTCCTGCAGTTGCATCGTGGCCCTTGGGGCTCTGCTTCCCTGGGAGCTCCAAAGCCCTCATTTAATCAGGTGCAGCTGCCCATGGCTTTGAGCCGCTGCAATAAGTAAATCTTTAACATTGAAAGCTCAGGATCTTCCGTGCACCATAGGCGAGATCAGCTTAAAGCTGCAGGAGGTGTCATACGGACACCTGGGTTTCTGAAGCCGGGAAGTAGGTATGCTCTCAACAGAGGAAAGAAATATTAAATACTTAAATAAACATTAAAGAAGAAAGGAACAAACATTAAATACTTAGACAAATTGGATAGTTGAGAGTTTAATCCCTCACTCATATTTATTACTTCTAGGTAAATGTTTAACAGGTAGGTAGAGCAATTTTAGAATAGGAAAAATGGATTAATCAATAAATCAATATACAACTAATAAAGATGTTTGAAAGACCCTTTGGTTGTGTCTCATTTTATTATAATTGTTTCCTCTGAAGTTCCTCCTCTTGGGGAAGATGGGAATTTCAGTCTTGTGTTTATTGATGTTTATTGTGTAAATGAGAATCATCATCTAACCTTGTTGCTGCATTAACTGGTTTATGAATTTTCAGCTATGCGTGAGTAGGGGTAGAATTATTTACAATGCTGTCAATAATTGATGGGAAAGAAGCTCCTGTCCCAAAGCAAACAGTGCAACCCTGGTTGGAGGGTTTCGCCTTCATCACTGGATGAGATGGCTCGACAGATTTTGAAACAGGCTTGATCCTGTCCCCAGGCTTTTGTGCTACTTCTCCCCTACTGACAAAAAACACATCTGCTTGTTCAGAGTTTACTTCTGCTGTTTCTAAAAAGTCTGTTTCCTATTTCATTAGTTGGGCTTTGGAAGAGCTGGTCTGCTGCTATCTGTGTGCTCGGGAAGCTTCCTGGCCCCCTGCCATGCGAGACCCATCCCAGCTCCTCTCTTGGAGGACAGGACTTCGGTGCCTGCACCGTGTGGCATCTCCCCATTGAAGAACAGGGGTGAGGGGACAAAGTTCCTTCAGCTGCAGCTCAAAAGGGCAAAGATTAAAGCCCAGTCTCATACTTTTATTTTATATTTTGCATTCTAATGCATACTTGAAAGTCTAAGAGCCTTTTGCATTGGTTGTGTAGTGCTAGTTTCAYATAGTTGCTCTTGTGTTGTGTTACAATGGTAAGTTTATCCCTTATATAGATATATATCTTTACATACAAAGCAATTAAGAGATGCTTCTTTGTGAGTGCATAAGCTCTGCATTTGCCTTACAAGGAAAGCAGTGAAAGGAGCATCTCGTGTGGCTTTTGCGAGAGGCTAGACAAAATGCTTGCTTTTCATTGAAGGCCCCAGCTTTTTATCTGAAGAAAGACTGACTTTGAAAATTTTGTAGATCTTTTTCATTGCTCATGTTTTTTCTTTAGCAAAATTTATAGGTATAGGGTATTTTGTTTGTTTTAAGAGATTTTCCACAAGTGCATTCCTATTTAGTGTGTATCTGCTGGGTCACTCAGCCTTCACTGCTGCCTCCGGGGTCACGTTTCCAGCCTTCTCTGCTCACAGGCACAAGCCCCCAGGGCAATTCAGTCCTTTTACACACTGCATTTGCTTGGTGATTTGGAAAGATCTACCTGCTCCTCTCTCAGAAGCCCCCGCTTTAAGATACAAAGTCACAAAAAGGCTTTATTTCCACAGCAGCGGTTGGAGCCTGGTCCCATCTCACTGCTTCTCCTCTCTCCTACGTGTTGGGGTGGCTGTTGAAGGCCACCAAAAGATGACTGAAGGAGGAGAGATCTTGCAGCCGCCCCAAGACTGTCTGTGGACTCCCTGGGTTAAGCTACTGCTGAGCCACTGTTCTCACCCTTGATGGTTTCCTTAAATCCCCAACCTCTCCCAAAATGAAGAATTAACTCAGCTCTGCTTATCTGAGCAGTTTGGAGCATTTCCTGAAATCCTTAGTAACTYTGTGAAATTTCTGCAGATTCTCCCCAGGGAAACTTGTGAACGAGCACGTGTCCTTGCTTGGGCATCTGCAGCCAACCTGCCACACTGGCTATCTCCAAAAATTCCCAAGCCAGCTCAGGTGGTTTGGCAGACTCTGCCTTGTGTGGCTGTGCTGAGGCACAGGTTCCATCTCTGCGTGGGCTTTTTCCCTCCTGCTAGTCAATCTGTCCTGTTTCTTGCTCCAGCTGAAGCTCTGCTGGTGCCTGCTGAGGCAGCTCTTGCTGGCAGTTCTTCTGCCTTCTCAGCTCAGGCAGCCGAGCAGTTCTCCAGCTGGAACTTCTGTTACTGGACTGAGTTTTTTGGTTCTTTAGTACCTGAGAAAGCTCAAGGTGCAGGAATCCCTCGGGCCTTCACAAGGGCTCCAACCAGTTCTATTTCATTCARTCAGCACAAGCTCCTAGCTCTAACTTTGGCAAGGCCAGGTGAGATTCCTGGTCCACTGAAACCTGAGCTGCTTCCAACAGAATCGATCTTTCTGTATTTTAGGCTTTGATATCCAGCTTAGGATAATCTTTGATATCAACCCCTACATCTCTATTTTCCTCTTGTCTAATGCACATTTTCTTAGTAAACACAATTTGTTTAATTCTCCAGTGCCTAGTTTCAGCACTGATCATCCCTGACTGATACAAGATAAAATGTTGTTTATATGTTGTGTAGATTTCTGACTGATTTTTACCTGAAATGGCAACGATTGTTCCAAACTACTTTGGATTATAAATACAGCTGCTACAGGTTTGTTGAGCAGCTGGCTATTTTGATAGCTGATCCACAGAAGTTTGCCATGTGCTTTTGCAATTTCCTGTTCTTATCTACAAGGTATTGGTAAAATATGGTAGTGAGCTGCATTTCATAGAGACCCGTCTTGTGCAGAGAGACGATGCAGTAAACATCACCACCRAATAGTCCTTAGCAAGGACTTGTTTCATTTATACTATAGACTTTTTAAAACATTTTGTGCTCTGAGGACTGTTTTCCTTTGCYATGCATCGATAAAAAACATTGTTATTTTTAGGTAATCTAAGCCTCATATCACACRAATAATTTTAGCTCGTGTTCAGTTTGCACAGCCATGGGCACTTGGCTTCAGAGGATGCAGTCTGAGAACATCAGGAYGTAGAGATCTAAACCCTCCTCAGGCTTGTGCAGCTGTAGATAGTTTTATATGAAGATTCCCCAAAGGAAACATGCTATTAACCTTTTTAAATAGGTGTTGAAAAATCTCGTATTTTTAATGGTGTTCTGCTCTTTCATACTGTCTGTGTTTAAATCAGGTGTGACTGGATGATTATAAGACTTTCCACAAGGGGAAGTTGGTTATTCACAATTTTTCAGAATTGAATCCTTGTTTTACAAATAGAAACACTAAAAAATACCTTCCTTCCTTCCTTCCTTCCTTCCTTCCTTCCTTCCTTCCTTCCTTCCT
>NW_020455832.1:3225438-3243228 GCF_003342845.1 Nothoprocta perdicaria | reverse complement strand
CCTCCCTCCCTCCCTCCCTCCCTCCCTCTTCCACCAGGCAATCTAAAATAGTTGTGATGCATTTTTATGCCTTGATTCTTTTTGTATTTATCAAGCGAAGTATATACATGAATGGAAAAAAATACCTTAATAAGGAGCATGTCCTAAAACCTTTTCCTACATCCAGAAAAAGTCATTTGCTGAAAAAGCCAATTCCTTTTGCTGAATATTTAAATTCTGTACATACTTGAAGTTTTCAGGGAAGTTGGATTGGATTTCAAGATAATATATTTCTGTGTACCTTTCCATTTTGAGGGCTTCCCCAGGATGAGTGACATGGCTTCTGTCATCTTGGGGATTATATATATAAAAAAAATGAACTGAATCTGCCTTTTGATATTAATATAAAACTTGGAGGTAATTAGTGCATTTTAATATATGCAAAAGTAGGTCACAACAGTTTTAAAATACTTTTCTGAGCCAACTGAGAACCAAATCTGCTAATTTCATCTTAAACCATCCGAGATACATTATTTGAAATGTGATTTCTTCCTCTTTAGTACCTAAGGCTTTCCCTTCTTTCCATCCCAAMTTCTGCTCTCTCTCGTTCATTGCTGTCCCCTACTGTAGCGAACCTTCATCTGCTGTCACGGCGTGTGCAGTGCTCTCCGATTATACAGGCAGAAGCCTGGATCAAAAGTACCTTGCTATGATACTTCAGCCATGTGATTTCTCTCCTTCCAGGTAGGATTTTATCCAACTGTAGRGTGACAATCTTCTTGCCTAGGTTTTGACTGTGGTGGCCTCATCTTCCTTTGCCTAATTTGCTTTCCTGCCACCTCCTTTGGCCAGTGCCCCACAGAAACCAAGGTCCTTCTGCCACCTGCAGTGCAATTCCATGAGTGAGAACTTTGTTAAACCTCCTCTTTGGTGGACAGTATGTATATTAGGCTTTAAATTCCTTCTCTCCTTGGTGACTGAAACACAGTTCTCTKGTATTCTGCATCTGAAACATCTGGGGCAGCACCAGAGCTATTCCTCGTCAGAAACCAGGCTCAGTTTCTGGTGCTGCATGCATTAGGAAATACCATCCGACTTCCCTCACCGCTCACACAGGCTGGTTTGCTGCCGGACACATGCAGAAGGAATAAAGAATAATTCCTTGGGGCTAACTGATGAGGCATTCATGTCACAAACACTAGGATCCTGCTTTTGCCTCGCATCCRTTCTGCAGGCAGAGCGAGTTTGCTCTGCCTGTGCTCCAAGCCAAAGCAGTTGAAGCTTTTCAGCAGGGCTCATTTTCTTGGCTCCATGCTGGTGTACACATGTGGCGTTCCTCAGCTCGGGCTGTGAGAGACAAAGCTCCCATCTGCCAGCAATATGTGGCACACACGTGCCCTCACTCGAGAAGGAAGACGAGGCCTTCCAGAGTTTTCTCCTTGCTCTTCTGGAGACCTTGCTCCATGTCTGCTGTGCTGCTCACTTGGCAGCCCCAGTTAACYGGTAACATCTGTTCCTGTGTCCTCCAGGGTGCGGACCTGTTTGTGTCCAGCATGGAGACGCAGCGGGCAAGCAACCTCCCAGCCTGCCTGGTCATCTCTGGCCTCAGTTTGGCTTCATCACCTTCTTCAAAGTCATCAATCATACAGTCTCTGGGCTTCCCCTTACAATGCCTAGTAGTGTCATTTGTTTTTCTTCTTATCAATTCTGCTGTCCTTTATCAGTCAGGAAGTCCTGTGTCTTCATGGCTCAGCGTGCCCTGGAGCTCCCTCCAGCTGCCCACCTTGTGCATGGGTCTCTGCATTAGAGAGATGGACCTGCTCCTCTCCCCACACGCTGCTGCCAAGGCTAAACCAGAGCCAGCCCCAGGACCAGCCGGGACCTGGCCGGCCCCCCTCATCGTGTCACTTGTTTGTGAACTCCTCAGGTCGAACGGGTTGTTAGTGCCCTGCTGCTCACGCTGGCTTTTCTCAGAGGGTTGTTGCTGTCATCCTCAGGAGTAAGGATCAGAAACAGACCTTGTGACCACTGTGTCCACTGTGCTTTTAATAGAGAAGAGAATGATACTGCAGAACCATTTGTGGTTTACATACATACATATATATTTTATATATATATTTTATATATATATATATATATATATACACACACACACCAGCAACTTTCCTCTGGCTATCCAAAGCTCGCTTTCCTGGCAGCTACGATGCCGGGCCATCCCAGCCTGGTGCCGCTGCAGGGCAGGACACGGAGGCCGGGCTCGGCCGCTGTCGCTGCGAACCACGCGGGCTCGCAGCGGCTCTTGGGCCCGGCCCAGCTGGGCCGGCGCGGGCCGGGTGAAGGCGGGAGCTCCGCGCGGGCCGCCAGGGGTCGCTGCTCGGCCGGGATGTGGCGGGTTCCTCCTGCCGCCTCGTCCTCGCCTYCCCTCGGCCGCCGCGGCCTGCGCGGCCGCCAGGGCCACGGGCTCCATGGCGGCCGGGCTCCAGCCCTGCTGGCTCTCCCGGGGGGAGGCAGAAGGAGCCGCGCTGGCCCCGCAGTGTCACTTGCGCTGCGGCAGCTGCTCTAGCCCTAAACCCCAACCCCGAATCGTGTCCCCTTCATATTCCCTTCGTGTTTCTCCAAAGACCCCGTGCAGAGCCCCATTTTGCAGCCAGTTCTCGAACCAGACACCAATGCCAGCGGCTCCCTTTGGAAAAGCTCTGCCGTTGCGTCCGTGCCGCTCTCCCCTAACCAAAATCCCAGCGCACCCAGCACGTTTCACCGCTAAACTTTAATGAGACTTAAGGTTGGGTCCTAAGGAAAAGTAAAAGGCTGGACACGTTTCATGAGTTCTGTGTTTCTTACTGTTGGTATCTGAGCTGCCAAGTGCTCTTGCTGAAAGAAAAAAGAAAAATCTAAATAATGTGGATTTCTAAAGTGGGCTTCTTTATACATTATGTATAATAACTTTATATATATTTTGTGTATGGATAGATACATACATACACACTAACAGTACTTTGTAGAACTTTCTCTTTGTAAATGAGATTACAGCAGGGGTTCCTGCCACTRGTGTCCTGCAAGTCCAGCCTCATGTTTTCTACTCACCAAACTTCTCATCTGGCCCTTGAAGACCTGGGCCTTAGCTACCCTAAAATGATGGCAAGCAAGACCCTGTTAGGAAGGAGCAGGACTTTGGATGCTCCTGAATTAGGCTGGAACAGCTGCCTATCTTGAGGCCTGTGCTTCAATCATTCTTCCAGTTTTGTCCTCTTTTTTTTTTTTTTTTCATTGATTCCCTCTTTGTTTAACTGAAAGAAGTAGAGCTGTCCTGTACTGTGAAATATAATGGAAACATAATTATGGAGTATTTGCTAAAGCAATTAAAACCTATATGATTGGATTTTTTTTTTCTATTCTTAATTGGCGGGAATTGATTATACACTCTTGCGGTAACTGTTGACTTCTTCAGGGTTGCTCTGGCCCTCTGTCTGATCTGTCAGGATGCTTTTTCTCTCAAGAGCTTCATGTATTTAGGGACATAAATGGGAAATTCCTGGGGAAAATGTTGTTTTCATGTGGGTTGTTTTTATTCTAAGTGTTGACACATTCTGTCCCTCCAAATCTCTGATTAAGTGAGGAGGCTTTTGACCCTGGAGAGGACAGATAAATATGGTTGGTTTGCCAATCTAGAAATGGAGTGCTTTGTGATGAGGGAACGGGGATKAATTTTCTCTGCTTCCTTCCCTCTTGCTCCCTTTCTGTGCGTCTGTCCTGCTGCCTCACTTTCTTGTGTGGTGGAGCGGGTTTAGTCCCTTGATCTCTGGTCTTGCATTTAGGTTGTGAGCCTTTCACGGTGCCTGGGTTTGCATAACCCAGCACCTATATCCCAGTGAGGCCTCCTGGGTTACTCTGCAATTTTAATTTTTCCTTATGCTTCAAGGTGTTGTTGGAACTTACAAAACTTCATCACAAGGTCTTGAACGTCTCCAGTATGGGTCTCGAAGAAAGGAAACCATCAGCTTCTTTCTTACAAGCCACCAAATAAAGATGGCATTCCCCCAATATTTTTCTGCTAGTGGAAACCAAATCTGAGCAATTTAGAAGTGGCAAGACCGTTTAGTGCCACTCCCTGTAGGCACCCTCCAGTAACCCACCCGTCACTCCTGTTTACCCTCTGATGGAGGGAGCAAGGCAGGAAAACCCCACAAGGGGTAGTGCTTTCGCTTCGAAAACCCAAGAGGATCAGGTAAAAAGACAGAAAACAGTCAACCTGGGACTGGCCTGCCCTCTTTCCAAAGAAATGCAGCTTGACTTCCAGCTGACCTTCAAGCTTTTACAAGCTCAAAGAGAGAGAGTTACAGAATTGTTAACAGCTATTTTATTACACTTACAGATTGTGAGAGTTGCGTTTTATTGGAACGCAGCACTTGGCAGTTTTTGCATTTGGCTGTAACGTGAAGTTTAAGGGCTGCGGTTACTCTGACATGTTAACCCCCTGGTTCCAGGATTTCCCGCTGCGTTAAACTAACGCAAATGTTTGGGCACAGCAGCAACCTGTTTCATTAGAGAGGTACCATGCTGAAGAACTGTGATGTGAAACTGGAAGTTTCTGAGCAAGAGAAAAAATATATCATGATTCTGAGGGGATCTAGGCACAGAGAACTGTGCTTTGATCAAATAGTGCTATAGATTAGGGCATAGCTTGTTGCTCAGCCTCAAAGCGAGGTGCTGCTCTTAGGACCTGGCAGGATCAGGCACCAAAGCTAATTTCTTCCAAACATTTTTGAATGAAAGCTCTTCTCAGAGTCACACCACCTTAGAGAGAAAACCTCTCCTTTTCTTCTGTAGGCTCCATTTTGCAATCAGCCTGATTTATTTCATTTTTCTTTAATTGATGCTGCACTGATAATGTACACAGTAATGCCTTAAACAGCAGTAAAACGCCCTTGCCAAAGGCATTCAGTGGAATAACATTTGGATTCTTAGTGGCAGAACGTGGAAGTGCGCAGCCTTTGCGAGGGTGAGGCCATGGGTCCTGCTCATACTTGCTGAAGATGGTTTTTATGTGCAACGTTAGTGAGAAATGGAAATTGCAGGCCGAATAACTCCCAGTAATTTTCATGAAGTGCTTTGATTTATGGAGGAGAGCAGTTATGTGAAGATTCCTTTTTATTTTTTTCTGTATTTTGTTTTGTTTTTAGTGCTAATTAATGCTTTTGAAAGTGTTCCTGGTTGCTATTGACACTAGGTAGGACATGGAGCCATCCTCTAGGACCTTGCCAAGGCAGCTCTGTTCTCTTGAACATTGCTCTTCACGTTTAGTGCTACTCATTACTTTCTGACATTAACCCTCCTCTGTATTTCTATCTAAATGCATTAAAGTCCCTTACTTCTTACAGGCCTGTGTAAGAGGCCTTTTTTTGTTTCAGATYGGAGCAATCTAGAGGCACAGAATTCACACGAGCTCCCGGGAGTGCTGTACTGAAGTTGCCCGCTCTCTTTGCACTTGCTGATGGATTTTGCATCTACCCATCTTCAGAAAGGAAGAGGCCCTGGCAGCTCCCACAAGACGTGGAGGGTGTAGCCTGTTTTGCTAGGCCAAATACCCATTGAAGGAAAAGTGAAATCTGCTGACCAGCCCARCTCAGCAGCCCTACCACAGTGCTGCAATGAGAAAATAAAGCAGTTTCATTGATGSATGTGAATACTGAGGCTTGGATTCTATGTTTGCCTTCCCAAATCTTCTTGACTTCTTACACAAGCTGGTCTTTCCACCAAAATACCTCCTGTGTACAACAAACTCACTGCAGGTGACCTTGGTTGGATCCAGTTTGTTCTTGGTTCAACCATTGTCATGCATGTGAAAGGGTTTCAGGAGACTTCTGTGGCTTTGCGTTACACAGCTGATATTTGTTCAGGCTGAATAAAAACTTGTCTAGATTTGGGAAGAATTATGGAAATGATCCTCATAATTTTAGCTGGGAATTGAAAAGAATTGCTTCTTAGCTCCCAAAGGAATTTCAGGCATTTCACAAACTAAGAAATGGCCCTCACTCTGCAAAGCCTCATTCTGTTATAAAGCAAGATACACTGAAAGCAAGTAAAAGTGCTGGGAAAGGAAGGAGGAAGCTGTTCTGATAAGCAGTTATCTTAGCTTGATTATTCAGTTGGAGCCTGAGCCTGCATGGCTGCTTAGCGCATTACGCACATGAGCTTTTCTAAAAGTCTTTCCCTCTGTGGTGGCCTTGGTGGCCCCAAGTAGATCCAAACATAAATTGCCTGAAGAACTGTCTACTGTCTGCCTGAAGAACTGTCTGTGTAAGGAGGACACTGCTACTCTTTCCTATTTTTAACACAGAAAGAACCAAGCTCAGTATGTGTTCAGATTTACTGAAGACACATAGTCTTCAAATTGTGAGAAAACTGATTATAAGAAATCCTAGCACCACCATGTGGTCCCTGCAAGCAGAGGTGTCTGCTGTGGCTGTTCCAGCTACATCAGTTTAATTAGAGGTACCTTCTATATCTGCCCTCTTTTTGTAGCCTAGTTAGAGAGCAGGATGCAGCCAGGCTGGGCAAGGCTCTCTGAGCCTTTGGCCTCAGCAGCTGTAGACAACTAGGAACCATAAATAGGGAGAGTTTCACAGGGGTAATGACTGGRGAGGTGACAAGATCTCAACATGTAAGGCAAGCATGATGAAACCCGGTGCTGCTAGAGCAGTTYTACTGCTGAGACTTTCTCTGACCTGCCATGAGGGGCAGACCAGTGTGGTCACCACAGACATCCATGTTCAGTCTGGGTCCACAGCAGGATTTCCAGGCTCAGAACTCGACTTCTTGCTGCCAGCAAGGGTAAGGAGAACAGCATCATCTGGTGTGGAGWGGAAGTTCTTTGGAAGTAGGCCGCAAGGGCTGTGTAAGGAAAGGTCAGCAGGAGACAGRTCCATCATCGCAGGTGCCTCCAAGCACCGAAGGTAGAAAGCTAGAGACTTGCACCAGTAGCACTAAAAGAGGAGGAAACGGCCACTCTTCAAGGAGAAACCACCCAGAGGTTTGGTGGTGATCCCTATTCCACAGGAGGAAAGAATGATTTGTCCATTGGCTGAGCATGAAGTGAGGACGCAGTGTCACTGGGGCAGAAGGAAAAGCCACGCGTGATTCCCAACCCTTACACCAAAGAAGAAACAAAGATTGGGTTAGGAARCTCCCCACTGCCTTCACCAGGGTTTGCTCGTGCTCTCAGTAATGTCAAAAGCAGGAAGAAGGAGGGCAGGCCTGCTGTGTGCTGCTGCAGACTGTCCTACCGGGAAAATCCGGTGGACCGGGATTCCTTTCAGCAACTAGCAACAGCTCCCAGTGCACTGGGCATGGAGATCCTGGAGGGCTGCAATCATCTGTGTCAGCTGGGAAAGGAAGAGTGGGATGCAGAATGGCAAGAAATTCCAGAGCCTGTTGCTATAATTTGGTTTCTACATATATATGTGTGTGTTCATACATATGTGAATGAGATGGAGAATGACTTTTTTTATATGTATTAAGAAAGTGGGCAAAGTAGTTAAAGAAGAAATTCTTCTAGATTTAATTCTAACCAGCAGAGCAAAACAAGTTGAGAACGTGAAGATAAAAGATGTTTGTATTGCTCAGGAAYACAAAGTGAGAGAAGAGTGAACACAACTTGAAAGACTTCAGTAAACTCAGAACTGGAGGGTAATTTGGGGGAAGAAGSCTAAAGAAGAAAGAAGAGAAACAAAACTACTAATTCTTAAAGAAGAGAACAAAAAAACTTCTAAGAGCACTGGCACAAGTGGTTCCAGTATGGATATACTGTGATGTGTATCTAGTCTAGTAATACTGGTCTTCTTAAACACCCCCTTCAGGTACTGGAGTGTCCTCCTCAAAAGCACTATGGACTGCCCGAGCTAGAGAGCTGCTCTGAAACACCCTCCAGAGAAGCTTCTACCTTTGCAAATGGGAGATGAGCCTCTATGCTAAGGAGATAAAAAGAAAGAAAAGGCAGTGGGCTCAGATGTATAAACCATGTTCTCTTTTGAAAGCAAGGAGATTTCCTTGCTTCACTTAGTCCACTTAGTGCTAGAGGGCCTGCGGAATCACAAGATGCCCATATTTAAAGGCCTCAGTTTGCAAAAGGTCTTAAGGAGAACAGTGACAATGACTTAGAAAAAAAAATGACCTAAATAACAGAGAGAGCTCAGCCTAAGAAAGCCTGGGAGGAAAGGGGAAAAAAGCTTGGGTTGTAGTTATTATTAAAGTACAGTACGYAGAGGAGTGGAGAAGGCTGCCCTGGAAAACTGTGCAGTCCCGGTGACTGGGTGCCTGTAAAGAACATGTGGGACCAGCATCTGCTGTAGGAAGAGCTAATTCTGCCCTGGGCAAGGAGAATAGATCTGATGGTCTTTTAAGACTCTTCCTAGGCCTTTTCCTCTATGATATTTTTATGATATCAACCCATTGCTTTTGTTTTTTTCCTGGTTCTGAAGTGATAATGGATGTAGGGATACTTTATTGCTGCCTGCAGCTCTTTTCTTGTCATTTCCAAATGATTGAAAATGAACTTGCAACATCTGTAGAGCTTGATGGCTTCAATTTTGGATGCTGAACAAGTCTCACACGTTATTTTATGTACTGGAGCTGGAATCCAGTATGGGGGCAGCACTTCATACAGTTGAATGCTTTCTGAAGCTTGCCTTTGAAATATGGTTCATTCCTGTTCCCTTCCTGTTATATAGAAGGGGTCAAACAAGATGGTATCAGATGACTTCCATAGCATTAAGCCTAATATTTCCTAACACTTCTCTCATGGGGACATTGTTCAAGAGAAAGCCAGGAGAAGTTCTTGTGTGTTGAGGTCTTTTGGCCTTTCACAGTATACTGTTTTTTGCTGAGAGAAAACAATCTGTTGAAGTAAGTGTGATTTTTCTAATGGGGATACTTTTATGAGTGTTACTGCTGAGTGTGCWAACTCACTGAGTGGCTCTGGTTGTAGGTGCTACACGGCTCATACTGTCTCTTTACCCTGTTTCCCACGTCTCCCATGTTCAGGCCTGGTGTAGCTATCACTCTCACATRCATAAGGGTGTTTCTGTGGCAAATGGGAGCTTAGCACCATTAAATCCCTTTGAAGAATCCCAGACTTAATTGTTAAGTTTGGAAGAAACGAGAAGCTTGTGAACGAGTTATTGTGCTTTCTGAATCAGCTGTAGGATTGTTCTTGGTAACGGTCCAATGAAGTTTAATATTGTGATAAGAGCCATGAGGGCTGGTGACAGAACTACGTGTTTCACAATTTATAGGGAATCAACTGCCATGTATTTCACTTGCTACAGAGCTGGTATGTGTGTTTCTGCTCAGGATTGTCACCCACCCCACAGCTGAGAACGCRTAGGTTTTCTAATCAAAGATCACAAGAACTAATCGCTTTGGCTGGTTTCTGTACCGTGCTTTGGGGATCTTCTGGAAGAAACATGCTCTATAAAGAAAGGATATCTCCTGACATACATACCATCTGCCAGGCCCTGCTGGTTGTTGATGGCAAGTCATTACATACCACAGCACTTTTAAGCAACCTGTGCTGAGGGAGTCTGAAGCAGCTGTGTAGTTTTAAGGTTTAAGGTAGGACCCTGGCACAGTTTTCATTTCCAGATTTCTGACAACCCCTCCTTTCAACACAAATGAAGTAAATCTCTGACACAAATGCAGTGTGGAGGACTGTTCCAGATGTGCCAGCCATCGGGGAAGGAGCATACTCTCTGAAAAAGCCACGTCATTTGTGCTTTCTTAATTATGTCATTGAAAGCAGAGAGGAAAAAATTAAATCGGCCACGGTAAAATAGTCCTCATCTAAGTATTCCTACAGAACAGTAAGGAATGGAGGAGGCAGCAGGGAAACTTGTTTTGTGCACAGGGAAAAATCCCGAGCTCGACATGGTACTGACCCATTTCTGGAACAAAATACCAGGTTTTTAGAAAGAAAGTACTAGTGTTACTGTAAGATTGCCAAGAATAATGAGGAGGGTCCTTTTCCACAGGCAGAGGGACACAACAGCATTGTCTCGGTGAAGAATGACATAGCGAGGGTGCTGCACAACAGAACTAAGATCTTTTTTGTGCCTGGCGACATCTGCTCCTCAGACTTCAGATGCATCTTGGCCTCTTTGTGCTGCTCCCTGCAACTCCTGCTCATTTCTGATTCTTCCCAGTGCCTCTGCAGCCCCAGCTGTGCTTGTCAGCTTGTCAAATTGCAAAGCAGGAAAGTGAGGACAGAATTTCTCACATGTGGATATGGGCGATGCCAGTGTCTGTCAGTCACCATATCCTTACCCTTCATGACTGCATCCTTTTTTTTTTTTTTCTTCTTCTTTTTCCTGGCAAGTCACCACTTGTTCCTGCACCATGGTACTGGGGCCAGCTTTTCTCRCTGTGGAGTTTACATTCAGATCCGCTCACTGCTTTTCATTCTTAAGGCTCATTTCTTGTGCTTCCTCCCTGTAAGCTGGTTGGGCTTCCCTCCATTTTGGCCTGTTTTCACTCTGCTCCTCCTTGTTCGTTGGCTTGGTACATCTTCCCGTTGCTACTTCCAAGCTGCGGATGTAAATACAGGGAAAACAGTGTCAGCGAGAGCAGAAGTGATGATGAGTTCAGGGTTTTGAGGAGAGGCCTCAACCGTAGGTCAGTAGGCCTGATCTTTTTGAGATCATTTGGTGCTGAACATGAAGCGTATGTAAAGGGTGGAGATTTAAATGAGGAACGAAACAGTTCAGGGAAGGAGTTTGGGTAGTTCAGTCACTGCAATGTGTCCTGTGATGGAAAATAGCTCAGAGCAAGGCCAGCAAGACAGGCAGCATAACACAGTGCCTGGGATTCAGARCAGCCAGGGTTTCAACTCGGCAAGAAGGGGGAGCCCTAACAACATCCAAGACCAAGTTGGAGCCCGCACTGTCCTCTTACCTGGGTAGCTGCTTAGCAGTTCAGTACTGAGCAATGTAGTCACGATGTTCATGTTGAGCTCACAAGAGAGGAAAAAGGCAGTGTTGATTTTGTAACAAAAACGACCAGATTAGTTCAGTGCCAGCGCTTCTAGGGAGCGGTGCTCTCTTCCATCCTCGAGGAGAGCACCCTACCGCGAGTGACGTTCACAATGCAAAGACCTGCTTGTGTCCTTGGCTCCCTGCCGTTTGTCACCACACCAGCCCTTCAATCCCTTCCCTCAATCCCTCTCCTGAAGAAGAACCCCAGCCTTGCCCRGAACAGAAAATGCCACTTAGAGAAAAGGAGCCCAAGAGCTGTGGGCAGCCCTAGAGCCCTGCTGTGGCCAAGCATGTCCATGCTGAAAGGAGAGACTCCCAGACATCTGTGTCGCACCAGATAGCTACAGGAAACCCCAGAAATTTTATCCTACGTATCTTTTCAATATATCCCTCTTGTGGCAGAAAATGAATGGAAAAAAAAAAAAAAAAAAAAAAAAAAGAAAAAGGTATGAGGGTAGCACCAGAAAATATATGTCCACTAGAAGGCCTTCTGAGAAGCAAGTATTTGATAGTAAATTACTTCATGTAAATGGTCAAATATAGAGCACTTTGCTGCCTCCTTGGGAGCAAAGAAAGGYGAATCAACAGAGCAGTGCCCAGAGGAAGGCTCATTCAGCACAAAGAAGAGTCTTGTGGTCTTATGTCCACTGTGGATACATTTTCCAGCAGGCTTCGATACCTTCCTGACTGTCCTCCTCTCCTTCTACCCTATGTCAGTGACTACTTCACTGTCCTCTGGTGCTCTCCTTTTGCTCTTGTGGTATAAGAAAGAAATCTAGTTCAAGCAGGATGGCTTGGGGCATCTCCCTGCCATCCTGTTCTGTGCTGAGGGGCATGCAGAGAGCTGCAGGCTGGAGAAGGTGACTAATCCCATGCGAGGCCCCTTCAGGCTGAATCAAGTGGTGCCTCATGCTACGAGAAGTGGAAATGTTTAAGTCGGCATTTGCCCCATGAATCAGCTGACGTTGTTTTAACCTGATGGTCTCGGGAAGGGCAAATGGATTTGGCCAAATGAAGCCGTTCTGGCTGGTTGTGGCGCAGGAGGCAGCGCGGGTGCCTGGGCTTCCCTCCCGGCACCTCTGCTTCAAAGGGAGCAGGGCACCCGTGGGCTCCACTTCCAGCATCCTCCATCCCGTGCCTTGTAGTCTAAGCCCAGTTTTACTTACAGGAATAAGATTCAGATAAATGTATTTCACATTTACTTACGCAAGTGTCCAGAGCTCACAGCAGGGACTCTAACTAACACCTGGKTTTTGCCACGCTAGCAGCTGGTCGCTGGGTGTTCAGCAGCGGTGTTTCACCTCATTAACGGGCTGCTAATATCAGCACTTCTGTTACTGCTGCCATCTCTACCCAAGCTGTTTCACCCATGCCGCGTGGCAGGGGCGAGCGCGGGACGTGGTGGGCAGCGGGAGGTGCAAATCGCCCTTGGAGCCCGTGGGCAGCGCGGCCGCGTCGCGTGGGGCGCCCTGAGGGTGGTAACAYGGCGAGTCCTGCTCCCCACCCCAAGGACACTTGAACTCTGTATTTTACAACTGCCCCACAAGCTTCTGTATGTGGGGAGGGCCTCARTTTAGTGTCCTGCCTGCTAAAGGAGCATCATGCTCTGGGAATAACCAGGGCTACCTTTCCTCTGACACTTTTAGACCTGACAGTTTTTAGACCTGTGTAGCTCTAATGCCTCTTTTCCTCTTTCCTTTAGTGGTTATGAAAACATAGGGGGAAATTTCTCCCCTTCAGTATTACCAGCTCTGTGCACTCCTCAGTCCTGGCCCCTTGTTGCCTTTTAGCTCTGGAGTGTGAGGAATTTGAGATTTTGCTCCACGGGGTATTATCACTCGCTGCCTGCGCTGTGCTTCCCTTCACCCCTACTTTCCTCTGCCTAATCTCTCTGTGCTTCTATAGATAAAGCCCTGCAGCATCTTGAGATGTTACTGGCAAGAGCTGAGTGTCCTTCCCCTTCACCTGAGATGTTGCCCTTGTTGGAGGGTGGCAGGACGGTGCCCACAACTGCCCCACAGCTGCTCCAGTGCTGGCTGTGAATTGCAGGGATGCAGGGTTCCTCCTGCAGTCCCTGCTACAAGGATGGAAGTTTCTCACAGAGAGTTGGAGACAGCTGAGGATACGACCACTCTGACCCACCTGAGACTGAGTCTGGATCAACAGACGCTGTCCTGCCTGCCAGCCAGGGCCTTCTGTGCTTCCAGCCTGTTGTACATCTGCCACGGCTTGTTGGAGCTTCGCTCATCCTGTCCATCCCCCTATTTACAAATTTCTGAATTCTAGTCATCAATTGCAGGCTGTCCCTGCTGTCATCACTGATCCTCTCCTAGAGTCAAGGGAGAGATACCTCTGCTCTCTCCTTTTGCTGCCTCCCTTGCAGCCTTGGATCACACCAACAAGTACTACTACAAATCAGACAAGTCTAAAGCATTTACTGACTCACAGCTCCTTGGGTCCCACAAATCACAAATATTTGCCTCCCTTCTTCTTGTTATGCTGAAGTGAAAAGCAAGGTCTTACTCTTTTATCGCCTCTCTGCTCAGATGTCAGGGCGACCTCTTTCAAACAGCAGCTTTCTGGAGCAGAATTATTGGGCCATTAACAGAATACATGTATATCTTCTCAAAGCTGCTACTCTTCGCTCTGAGATCCAGCTYTACCTTCTCTTTGGCTTTTCCTACCACATTTGCAAATGCCCTTTGGAGCAAACAGAGCACTGTCCCCCTAAGCAGTGACGCTGGTCTATATAATGTGTGTAGGCTTTCCTGAYTTCTGTGCATCTCATCGTCTCTGACATTCATCTCTGAAACACGCAGCTCAGAAAACAGAGGTCAAGCCATAAATGTTGGCTAATATTGAGTAACATATCACTGGAGAGTTTCTTTATCTACATCAAAAGCTTTTAGAGCTGCAGTTGTGTTGGGGGGGTGGGAAGGGAGCTGCTGACTGTGTTTGTTTGCAAGAGCAGAGAGACCTTTGCCTCCTTGCCCATCATCGCAGCTTTCTGCTGCTAGGTGGAACCCACAGCGGAACCGACGTGTGTGATCATGCTCCATGGATCTCTTCCACGCGTAAATGTGCGCCTGGGATGCTGGCTTCTCCTAAAGGCAATGAGTTCTTCTTTCAAAAGAAGCTGTGGTTTGACTCTCTCAGATGCCCTGTGTCCACACTACAGCTAGCTGTAATAACTGCTGCTCGGACTGTAGATTCTGTCCTGTTACAATGATGTTCAATTTCCATTTTCTTTGTGTGTTTATTTTTGGAGGGTGGGGGTGGTCTGTGTCATGATTCCAGAGCTCACTCCACCTCTCCCGGCTCCCTGCTATGCAGTGTCGGGACATAACTGATGATTTCTCATGCTTGTGATCTACAGCGAATTCCTAATATTTGCTATGTCTCATCTCCAGACACGAGATAACTCAGACCTGATAGGTGGTGCCTGTCTTTTCGGGTACAGTTTATGCCTCCTGACACACAACACCTTCACGGGGCGCTTCGGGAGGCGCTGGCTGCACCCCGGGCGCTGGCTCCTCGCAGCACTCGCGCTGCGCGGGGAGCCCGTGCRCGTTGGGYCGGGGTGCCTGCKTGCTGCATGCGGGTCTATCTCTCGAGAGCAGCCGTCGCAGCCTCCCACGGAGCTGCACTTGCYCCGGGAGCTGCCGGAGGGGTTCGGGAGGCCCCGGGAGCTGCCGGAGGGGTTCGGGAGGCCCCAGGGCCCACCTGGGTTTGGGCAGGGGGCCGCGCTGCGAGGGGCAGCTTTGCCGGCAGAGGGCAAGAGGCGCCCACCGGCTCCCGGCTCCCGGTGCCGCCGCTCTGGCTCCGGTGCCTCCCTTTGAGCCGCAGCGGGAATAATGTAAGGGAGCGACTTCTGGAAAACGTCAGGTGCAAAGGGGCTGGAAGCGCTTCCCGCAAGGAGCTGGATCCCGGTGGGACAAAGTGCTCGCGGGGCCCTCGGGGGCAGCGCTGCTGCCTTCCTCCTGCCCAGTCCTGCTGCTGGGGTGCTCCTGGGGGTGCAGAGCACTGTAGGACTGTGGAGCAGCCTCCTTGGGCTGGCTGGGGAGCCTGCTTCGGGAATACTGTCCTCTATGGTCCTTGGTCGAGGAGACAGCARCCAGTGGTGTCCTAGGGGAAATCCTGCTGCTGTCATGGTCTCACCAGCTGCTGTACGTTGGGCCAGGGGTAGTATGAAAAGAAGCTCTGAAGTGACACGTTGCTGGCCCAGTGTTTCTGGAAGCCTCTCCCTTTTATTAAAGTTGTGGTGAAATCTCTGTGTGTAAGGAATCATAGGTAGAAGCCCAGATGCCTCTGAAGACCCTACCAAAAGCTGGTCTCTGCACCAGCAAAGGTGCAGGCCAGTGCGGTGCTAGAGGCCACGCTGGCACTGTGCTGGCATAGTGTCACCAAAAACAATCCCACAGAGCAGCCGATTTCTCCTGGGTCACATCTCCCCTGCAGATGTAGCCTGCTCCTGCCTTTCCTTGGATGCCCAGGAAGCCAAGGAGGGGAAGGGCCAGGGTGGCAAAGGGGAACTTGAAAGAAGTCAGATGGGGGCTCTGAGGACTGTCCTCGTTAAGGACTTGGGGCTGATTCTGTTGCCCTCATGCCCGGGCAAGTGCCTCGTGCTCAGGATGTCACCTTCCCATGCCCAGCAAGGAGAAATACTCTGAGCACACCACAAATACAGCAGCTGATACGGGCGAGAAAATAACAACACTGCAACCCCGAGATAAACGAGACCCAGAGCGAGTGTCCTGCATGTGCCCAGAGCCACCCTACGGAGTTACCGGGGACGGGTGCCGCAGCCATCCACGCCGGGCTGGGGACGGGGCTGTGATGGGGAGACGGGGCCGCGGTGGCTGCGGGCGGCTGGCGCAGGGCTGGGCTCCGGCTGTCTCCTTCATGTGTGTCTCGCTTTGTATTGAATGATGTTAAGCAGATCTGGAGCTGGCGCCTCGGCCTCATTACCTTCAATTACAATAATTGTTGCCTTTCTCCAGTGTTTTGCATTTCTCCCCGGGGGAATCTCCCGGCTGCTTCTTCTCCAGCTTCCCTCTATCGATTGGATCGCTCTGGCCCCGGTCCTGGCAGTGATGCCTCCAGGAGGATAAATGCAAATCGTCCTATTGATTTGGAGGAGTAGGAGTGCAGCTCATTTGGGGGCAGAGAAGGATGAGTTTTAAATGAAAAAGGTATATGGGTGATATGTCAGCAAATGCTTCCCTTTCTGGGCACCCTAAGGAATGTCACTTTTTTTTTGCATTCTGTACCTGGTGGAGGGGAGGGGGAACAGATTGGTGCCACTTGGACGATACATCCCCCTGGGCATGCAGAGCGGGTTCYCATGAACTAGCCTCCTTTCCTATTTATTTTATACGAACAGGTAGCTTTGAGCATCTCTGGAAATCAGCCTTTCCTCCCCCCATGCCCCAGTCCGCAGGTAACCGAGTTTCACTGGGGACCTGCTAATTGCCGCTGCGAGCGAGCAGGCATGTAGCGAGCAGGCCTCCATCCGCCCCTTTGAACTGCCCTAGTTAGGCGGGGGCTAAAACTACCTGGGAGTTATTAAGCGGCGGGAACCTGCTCGGCAGCCTCGCTGTCGCCGGGGGAGCGGCTGCCGGAGGAGCCGGGCTCCGGCTCTGCCCAGTCTCTGCTCCCAAAACTCCTACCAGGTTCAGGAAATCCCTGGCCAGTGCCAGAAACGGGAGGCTGAAGGAATTTCTTGGAGTCGCGTTGGGTTCCCTGTCCCCTGGAGTTTACGCTGAGCGTAGCTATGTTAACTTAAGCCTTGTATTTTTGTCTTTAAAAGCAGTTTGGTAGCATTAGTTGGTGGGAGGAAGATAACTAGGCAAAGGAAGTGTTCATCTGTTAGGGTCCAACAGTTAAATAATACTGCTCCAATTAAGGTTGTTCCAGGGAAGCTTTAAGCGCTCTTGATGATTTTTGCTTCCTGTCATTTCCAAATGAGATTCCAGCCAAATCACAACTGCAAGGTACAAAAACAGACAAAAAAAAAAAAAAAAAAAAAAAAAAAAGGATCTGGCTCACCCACAAACACTGCTCTTGACACCAACTTTAATGACTTCAATGTAGCAGTAATCTGTCTTTGCTGGTGAAATCAGCAATGTGGCAATATTGGCAAATGTGCGAGGGCCCATGCAAATAGGCAAACATGCAAATCCAGGGCTCCCTCAGGAATGCGGCTTTCCCGGGACGGGCTGTGTAATGCAGGGCCCGGAGAGGAATGCAAAGGGATTTTTGAACTGCTAATGTTATCTGTTTCTTTTCTTTCATTTTTTTTTTAACTTTTTTTGGCAGGGTGGTTGTGGTGGAAGGGTTCAAACGAGCAGGGAATATTGTGTTAGCACAGTTGGGTTTTGATAGGGGTAGGTTGAAGGGTTACATCCAAACATTTGGGGGAAGCGGTGGCAGGCTGCCAGCATGCCAGGCGAGTTTAAAGAGGGGTGAAGAATTCGTAGCAGTGCTCAAGGCTGCCAGATAAAGAATTTATTCTTTACTGCAAAGCACTTTTCTAGGGGTAGTTCCTGAAAGCAGGGCTACCTGCAGGCTGAAGTTTCAGCTCCATTTAGCCTGTTTTGCAGCACATTGATGCTGGTGCAGCAGCAACCGGCAGATGCGCTGGTGCTGACTCATGTTAAAAGGAGAAAGGGAATATATGAAAGAAGCAAAGCAGCCTTTGGAGGCTGGTTTTTATGGAAGTCTTGAGATCCCAGAGACAGAAAGGAACAGTTCTCTTGCTCAAAAAAAAAAAAAAAAAAAAAAAAAA
>NW_020455832.1:3222679-3225433 GCF_003342845.1 Nothoprocta perdicaria | reverse complement strand
AAAAAAAAAAAAAAAAGAAAAATCTCTAAAGCGCTGCTGGCTCTGTCTCTGTCCTGGCTTGTTTTATTTTCCTGCTAGAGGTAGGAAAAACCTTAACCCCTCATGCCAGTCACGCTCTCGCGCTGGTCTTGGGTCTTGCAGCAAATGGAGCTTCCAGGGAGGATGGTGGCTGTGGTCTGGGATGTCAAGAGAGGGATTTTATCAGCTGAAGATGGGAGGGAGGCTGTTCCAGGGCCGGGTTGCTTGTGTGCTCCTCTTCTTCAGTGTGATGGCGAAGGCAGACGGGAGCCGGCCCCATGCTGAGCAGCCACGCCTGCTAGGAGAAGTCAGGATCTGGAATATCCCAGGACCTTGGATGCTTATCTAAATTGGTCTTTAAGAAGTGCTCACGTCCCTGGCAGAAACTTGGCCCTGCAAAACAAAGTGAAGGCATCAAAATGGCACTCGGGTGGCCTGCGATTCCCCTGGAGCTGCTCTCCTCCTTTTGGTGGCAATCCTGTGTTTTCAACCGTTGCGGGGAGCTGATGCAGATGGGAAGACCCTTCCCTTGCCGCTTCCTTGCCCCACATTCCTGCTGGCTTCAGGACACGCTGTTATTACCGCTCTGCGCTCACTTGGTTCCCTTGTCCTCCTTTTTTACAAGCCGATGCGGCCCTTATTTGTTCTTGCGTCTAAAACAAAAGCAAATTAGTGCTGCAAAAGCTGAATTACTTTGTTTGTGTTCTGGTCTGTCGAAGGACCCCACGCAGTCGCTGCGCAGCTCCCTGCACGGAAAACTAGTGAATTGGGCTGAGTGAGAGCGCACAGGGAGACAGACGCACCCTCCGGGCATCCTGCCGTGTCCCAGAGATTCCCAAAAGGCAACTTAACTTAATCGATTTGACAGAAACTAAAACTGGAGCATAATCCCTACCATCCCTTTTCCTGCTGCATGCCTGCAGCACTCGGAATTTAGCAGTTTTTTTACAGTAAATTTTAGATTTCAGTTCAAACATGACAGCTGTCAATGAAATTTGCTGCTCACAAGTGATTTCAAGCACATTGCCTTCTRGTTAGTCTGTACCCATTCCCTTGGACAGGATGTTTATAACATCTAGGGAGTCTCTCATGTTACTTAGTGCAATAATGTGGCTCCACGAATAAATCCATTTCCAGTCTGTTGGTATCGCATGTAACAAATGAGAGCTGCTAAATGCACTTGTCACTGGCGCTGGGAGCAGGAGAAACGATACTTGCAGAATTACACATGTTCCTATAATGATTATAAATTATAATGAATCATATTTTCTTATGTTTACAAATGACTGTCTGATAGCCAGCGCCAGAGCGGGTGATACGGCCTGGCTGATCTTGGCGTTTTTGTGATTTCTGAACAGAAACGAGAACTGGAAAATTCCCGTGTGGTGGAGAGCAGATATGTCTAGTGTAAGTGTAAAGACTGCGGTGCAGCACACGTGTACCTATCTTATACATACGGAGATGGCAAGGCTCGCAGTAAAACCATTACAGTGTGTGATGGCATCAGCACTAATTAGAGCTAGATCCAGCCAGTTCCTCTCTGCCAAAGTAAACTGGAGTTATCTCAATCTCAGATTTCATATTTCCTCTTTTCTCTTTCGGGGGAGGAATGTCTCTGTCACAAGGTATTATACCCTGAACCGAAAACATCTTTAAAAGGCTCTCACAAAAYGGTCCAAATTAACATTCTAAAATAATTGTTGCTGTTAGCTCATTATCTACACATTGTCCGGCAGATCTAGTGGTAGTGGCAGGCCCAAATATTTAAAGCATTTTGCCCATAAATGGGAAACAGTTGGAGTGCAAATACTGCAGAATTCAGATCTTATAACATGTAATGAGAGCAGAAAGTAGAAAACTAAGTTAGCAAAGAAATTTTAACTATGGGGCATATTGTTTTCAGGCATAATATACAAAGGAAAGTGGGCCAAGCTCAATGTGAGCTGCAGGTTTTCCTGGCGGTGGCTGCGTGCGGAGGGAAGGTGCCCTCACCTTGTGCCCCTCGCGCTGGTTTTGGAGGACGCGCAAGGAGGCAGCACTGCAGCAGCGGGTGTGGGATGGTGCCTGTGCCGGTGCCGCTCCACACCAGGACATGGGATGAGTGCCGCATTCCCGGGATGGACAGGCAGAGTGGGACTGCACAGCCCGGTGACCTCCTTGGTTTTGGTGGGAAGAGCAGGAGGCCCGGGGTGGGATTCGGTCTTCCAAACCCGCCTGGCTGCCACCCTGTGCCCCGTGCTCTGGGTGTCCCTGCTGGAGCAGGGGCTTGTGCTGGATGATCCCTAGAGGTCCCTTCCAGCCTCAASCACCCTGTGATCCTGTGGGGTGCAGGGAGCGGTGCTGCTGTGGTGGGTACCGCCACGGTACCGCGTAGCCTCGAGCCCTGGCAGCAGCCCGCACCAAGGCGGCCTGTCCCAGCCCTGCACGAAGCTGCCGCCGCGGCACCGCTGGCGTCGGGAGCTGCGACCCCTCTGCATCCCCAGGGCAGGGAAGGGCTGGGCTGGCGGCCGCGAGGCGCCCGGGCCAGGGCGCCCAGCCCGGCAGAGCGGGAGCGGGCGCAGGAGCGGCGCGTTCCCCCGGCTCCCTCCTCACTGCCCTCCATGGCGGAGCGGGCGGTTCGCACTGCCGCTCCCCGCGGCGGCCGAGCCCGCCGGGCTGCCCGGCAGAGCCGGCGCTGGAGCGCTTGCCTGGGCAGCTCGCGGCGGCCCCGCTCCGCGCCGGGCCCGGGGCCCGGGG